>NC_053491.1:360441360-360741360 GCF_905171775.1 Rana temporaria | reverse complement strand
AAGAGGTCGTCCAATTCCCCTGAGGAAAGGACCTCCTCTTCTGAGGGTCCGCGCTCGGGCGACGGAGATCTATTCCGCTTACTGCCCCGCATAGCTGCGGCTATCATTTTACCCATGCTTTTCTGCATCTCTTTTAAAGAGGTGAGTAATACCTCCTCCGTGACCATCTTAGGGTTGGACTGACCCGCGTCAGCTCCAGCCCCAGATCCCGATGGCCCCAAGGCTCCCTGTGGGGAAAGCAGCGGCATAGCTTTGTCCGAGACCTCAGACTCTCTGGGGGAATCCCCACCTCTTGTACCCTTGTTTTTTGATGCCATGGTACAATACTGAGGTACACCTGCTACTTATTGGTACCTGGGACTTATAAATAGTTAAATGCCCAAACACCTGTTTGGGGGATAAAAAATGCTTCCTCTCCCCTAGATGACACTTTTTTTTTTTTTTTTTTTCAAAAAAAATCTTTTTTTTTTTTTTTTTTTTTCAAATCTAGGAAAGAAAAAACATTCTGTCCCCCTGAGTAGTATTGCAAGAAAAACTATGAGATGGAAAAGAAACAGCCTATTCCTAGGCTTGAAAACAGTCTTTCTGAAGACTGCAATATTCTTTCTGGCCACTGTGTGTCCTCGGCGCCCCGTGCTTGCCGTTCTGGTCTTTCCTCCTCAGTTCCAAAGTATTGAATGAGCTATATGGAACAAACAAGGAAGGGCCGCCCCTTCCTTAAGCCACTGACCCGCCCTTCCCCCCCAGCAATCTCAAACAGGAAATGCCCCTCCCGACAGGGGGGGGGTGGGGTTGGGAGGAAGGGACCTCTCTGCTCCAGCAAACTGCAGCCTGCAGCCTGGAACCATGAGGAGGTCAGCGTTTTGCCTGCTTTGCAGGCCGTGAGGAGGAAGACTGAATGGAGCATCGCCTGGAGGCTTGCAGGTAAGCACAGCTCTCTGACACACACATATACTTTTATATCACACAGGCCCCACTCAATGCTTTTCCAACACTACAAGGGAGGTCACATCTTATGGGGAATAATACATATAGAGCCATCCTATCTTTATGATATGTGACTAGTTTGCCAGATGCAGTGCATAACTTTAGGCATGTCCCCTGTGACCCCCCAGAAAAAACCTGCTAAGAACCAAGTTCCGCAAGTTTTCCCCTCACTTACCTGCTCCATGCCGCAGGACTTTGCCAAGCAAGAGGCCCAATCTTCCCCCATCTCGGTGGGGATGTCTAGACCTTCAGGCCCTGGGTTCCTATGAAGGATCCACTGTCCTGGGCCCATATAGCACTCTGGCAACAGAAACATTAGGCACCCAAAGGTTTCTAAGTTCTGGGCCCAGGGTCCAGCTCTCTAAAAAGAAAAGCATTATGGGCTATACCCCAAGGGTTTGGGGTCCGGTTACTGACCACTTTAGCGCTGAGGCTTTTTTGGACAGAACCGGTTAGCTCACCTAATCCCAAGGATGTGGAGGCAAGCTAAACCATGACTAACACCTAAGACACTGGCGGAAAAAACTGAGGTACTCCTCCTATGGGAGGGGGTTATATAGGGAGGGGCATTTCCTGTTTGAGATTGCCAGTGTCTACACCTGAAGGTACTCCATATAACCCATATAGTAATGAATGCCGCTCTGTGTCCCGTGATGTACGATAAAGAAATAGAGAACCTGCTCTCTATTTTCTCGTCGTGAGATTCTCGACAGTGTTTTCCTGCAGAGAAACCCGAGCATGCGTATATTTACCTCTCCATGGAAACCTGCGCATGCTCGAAATGACTTTGACGCATGCGCGGTAGTTTCCAAGGCATAGGTAGGGTGAAGCAAGATGGCGGCGAAGGCATAGAATGTGACAAGCGTATGCTCGTCGTAGTCAATGACGTCACCGCGTTCGTGCCATTCAAAAGAACGGCGGTTCTTTTGAATGGTGTATATGTACACTCGGCCGGCAAGAGAATCTTGCCAAGAATCTCGTCAGGAAAAAACAAAGTTTTTTTCCTGATGAAATTGATATTTGACTTCAAAATGAACACTGGTCTATAGTGCATGTTCATACCTCAATACCCTAAATAATAACATATTAGATTTTTCACTCCAGCAGTATATAATGAGTTTGGAAATTGCAGAGAAATGTTAACTAATGCATTACAATTTAATTACACCCATTCGATTTTAGATGAATAAAATGAGTTTTAGTCAACTAAAATGTACTGGAGATTTAGTCGACTAAATACGGCTAAAATTGTAGAAGACTAAAATGGGACTAAAACTAAAATCCCATTTTAGTCCTAAGATTAAGAATAAAACTAAATCGAAATTTTCTGCCAAAATTAACACTGGCTATTGTGTTCTGACAGGGGGAATCCCGCCCCCTGCCAAAATACACCAATTAGCGCTTGCGGCCTTTGTCTGCAAGCCCTGATCTTTGTTGGCCTTATGAACAAATTGTACTTACGAATGAGCTCCTAAAACGGAACTCATACGTAAGTATCAGTCAGCTCTCAGAGTAAAGAATGCCCTGTAAAAACTAGGAGTTGCTCCAGTCACAACTGACACAGCTCTGAGGTGTGGCCATGTGACAGCATTGAACTAACCAGCAAACACCAGAACTGTCACATGAGAGAAAAGGGGGGTGTCAAATGCTTTTCCATACCTAGGAAATACAGGTGACATGTCTGAACTGTACAGCAGTGGCAGAAATGAGTTGCTGTGGAGCGATGGGGAAAGGGGGACGAGACAAATGCAAACGTATTAATTTGACCAATAAATGTTTGATTTAAAACTGCACATAAGCAGAGAAAATCAGTTAAACAAAAAATACAGATGAGATCGGAAATGTAACAAACTCTACACAACATGAAAACTTTTGGTCTGAAGTTGCTTATTCTAAGTCTAGCATTTTTGTGGTAGAAGTGTTAGGATTCAGCTCTAGAGAAGCAAAAACACTACAAGTTAGTCATTAAAGTTGCAGACACCAATGACCCTTTTTTGTAACAATAGTATTCATTGAGGACGACATTCTACAGCACTGTGCGGAACTAGATTACCTTGTTCTTCATGAACTTTGAGTGACTGCGATAGACCTCCATTTGTTTTATCTCCTCCTCACGCTCTTCAGTAGTCAAGGCTCCATTGCACTTTAGCATTTGGATCTCATCCTCCATATCCCTCAGACCTCGCTCCATCGATGTGATCTTAGAGTCCTACGGGGAAACAATGCCATGACTACGAATTTCTAGAGTGGCTTATACTACTCTATTAGACCGCTAGAACTAGCTAAAGCTAAAAGGGAACACCTTACCAAGTTTAGGACAATCTGATGGCAGAATTGATTATGGGAAACGTTCAGTAGCGTACATATCCACCTTCTTGTATACTAAAGAAAAACTCTACATTGAAGACCAATGCATCACAAAGTGAATGTCCTGGAGCACTGGTAGTTCAAATACTCACTGCAGGTGGATCTCGGAACGACTGGGGAAGTATGAGCGGGACAATATTATAGCATAAGTTCCCTCTGGCATCACCCAAAGGGGTTGTAAAGGTTCGTCTTTTATTTTCTAAATAGGTTCCTTTAAGTTGGTGCAATGTTGGTTCACTTACCTTTTCCTTACATTTCCCTTCTAAATGTCTTTGTTTGAATTTCTCACTTCCTGTTTCCCTTCAGTAAGCTTTCCACCATCATCCGAGCGGTGGAAAGTCATTTAGAACAGCTTACTGAACACCTTACTGAGGAGGAACAGGAAGTGAGAAATTCAGACAAAAGAAAACAAAGAAAAAAAACATTTAGAAGGGAAATTGAAGGAAAAGGTAAGTGAACCAACATTGCACTAGCTTAAAGGAACATATTTAGAAAATAAAAAACAAACCTTTACAACCCCTTTAAGAGTAGTTGTTAGAAGGAGAATATTTTAACCAAAAGATGGGATGGGTCTTTTTTGCAAGTCCAGTTAATAGAATCTCAATCCAGAAAAGGAAGAGTTGTTAGCACAAACGGGAAGAAGCTCACTGGATTTCGGTTAGATTAGGTATTTTTTTGTAATTGTAGAATTTTTAAAGGAATAAAATCAAAAAACTTTATCATACATCTTTACTGTAATAGGACTTGTTCACCCTGCCAGAAAGCAGTTTCCCTTCATTTGTTGGGGTGTCAAAACTGATGCACCATCATCAAAACTGCCATCAACATTATTATCCACACGCCTGCAATCCTCTGCTGGACCACAGGCATATGTTCTAACACAGCCAAGGTTACCATGTTCTAGTAGATCATCTGCCCCAACCCATATAAAGGGCAAACCAAGTGTAGGTTACTCTGCATGTCACAGCACAGTGACATATAAGCGCCGCTGTAACCTACCGTGTTAGACTGAACGTGCCTTGAAATAGTGGAGTTGCATTTCAGATAAGCGACAGATTCAGGCTTTATTTGGATGCATGAAAAATGAAATGATAAATGAAGTTTTGAAAGCATAACTTTTACTTAAAGTGAACCTATATATCAGCAAGTACACATGAGCTCATGCAGACACCTGACCATCACCATCATCGTAAAGGACGATCCCACTGAAAAGCCATAAGCATTGCTTATAACAGCATTCATTCTTCTGGAAAAAGCTTTCCATAATATTTTGGAGTGGGTCTGTGGGACTTTGTGCCCATTTGTGAGGTCAGATTATGATGTTGGACAATAAGACCCAGCTCACATTCTGCTTTACAGTTCATTCCAAAAGTGTTTGGCAGGGTTGAAGTCAGGCCTCTCTGTACTTGATTTCCTCCACACCAAACTGCTCAATATCTTAATGAAGCTAGCTTTGTGCACAGGGGCAAAGCCATATAAAAGGGTCTTCCCCACATTAACATTACCCATCGCTGAAAACACCTGAACTCCATACATTTGGAGGGCGTCCCACATACTTTTGGCCATACAGTGTATCTTTATCTCTCTGAAATTGTCTTGAGGCAGTCAGTATGCCAATATCAACTTCAAACTCTGGACTTTGGGAGGCCTTCACTAGTCAGAGTGGCCCAGAGGGATACAGGGAAGGAGACTAACATGAAATTGAGCTCCTCTCTACCAACTCTCAGGTGATCCCCCCAGCCAGAACACTCCGTTTAGTGCTCTCCGCCATTGGCGGAGAGCGCTGATCAGGAGCCTTCTGTCGAATAGGGTGCCATACAGAATGTTGGCCATTTTTTTATTGAACCAACCGATGTCGTTGATATTGGGTTCGTGTGTATGGGGCTTTAGGAACATCCAGGGACCTCAAATTTGCATAGGCCAGCCTTACATTTCTGTTCAAAGCACAGGTCGGCTTTAAAGCTGAACTTGAGGCAGATATAAAAACATACAACTTAAAGCAGCTTTACAAGCTCATCTGTTTGCTGCATCATTCGTTGTCTAGTTACTGGGGGAAGAATGCAACCTGTAAAAATGTTATCTAAAGCTAATCTGCAGTTTAAGGAAGTATTGTGCAAAATACATGAGGCATGTGTATTCATAACGGAATCTTGGTGTGTTTTGTGTATTTCTTCCAGATCTGTGCAGTAATCCAGTGTGAAACTTTGCATCTGTGCAGAAACTTCCTATAATAAAGAACGGACACTGCTGCCCACTCCTTATGCAGGGTGACTGGTCTTGTATCCGCCTCCTCCTGCTGCCCACTCCTTATGCAGGGTGACTGGTCTTGTATCCGCCTCCTCCTGTATCCCCCCCCCCCACAAGATAATATCTGGGTTTGTAAAGGCACTATGAATGGAGTGGGCAGACCTTTCAACCATTCTTCCATCATCAAATCATAGATCATGCTCCATTCACATAACTGGCCTTTAGGAATGGCAGAGCTGGGTGGATAGGGTGGGCACAGTCGGGTACTTTTGATGAGTGCCTGACAGAGTTGCCACAGTTCTATTAATCCACACTGGACCAGGGGATTACAGCAATGAGGTCAGAAGGGCATCAGAAGATGAAGATTTCAACAAAACCAGAAGAAAGCAGCACAAGGGGCACATCATACTGAAGGTAAGTAATATCCCTTGAACTGATTTTTTTTTTAAGTAAACCTAGACTTTATGAGATTATGACAATACAACCGAAACTTTGGACACCAACTCAAAGCTTCATGAATCTATATTTCTCATAAAATAAATTAAAAGACACAATATACAAAAGCAAAGCCCTTGGCAAGATTGCATCTGATTACACGCAGCTGCCACGTGTTCTTGAATGCCCAAAATGTTCCAGCATGTCAGTAATTGTTCCTTGTGAACCCAGGTAAGAAACTTACATTACAAAAATGTGATAAACTGCCTCAGCAGGGGACAAAAGAATAGAGGAAGAAACACTCAAATTTAAGTTAATGAAAAAATTATTTCTATAAAAGGATCACCAGACTAATAATACAATTTTTTTTTTATTTTATTCACTGTGTAATCTACAAAGAACAATCACTAAAAAAAAAGATAGGGCGATGTGATATTGCTGCTTAAAACATCTATGTAAATTGTGTGAGTGGACTTATCAAAAAAAGTAGATAATATCACATCAAACAAAAGTTTTCAATAAACCATCATACAAAGCATAAAAATATCCAAGTGAAATAAAATTATTAAATATTATATTAAAGAAATATGTATATTAAAAGATATTTAAATAGTATTATTATTATATTATCATATACAATCCCAAAAAAGTCCGCACACAAAAAAAAAAGTCAAAGTCTTCATATACATAACTACAGTGCATGTAACTCTAAGGCCGCGTACACACGATCAGTCCATCCAATGAGAACGGTCCGATGAAGCCGACTGATGGTCTGATGTGCCTACACATCATAGGTTAAAAAACGATCGTGTCAGAACGCGGTGACGTAAAACAGAACGACGTGCTAAAAAAAAACGAAGTTCAATGCTTCCAAGCATGAGTCGACTTGATTCTGAGCATGCGTGGATTTTTAACCGATGCTTTTGGATACTAACCATCGGTTTTGACCTATCGGTTAGGCGTCCATCGGTTCAATTTTAAAGCAAGTTCTAAATTTTTTGACCGAAGGTTAACTGACAGATGGGGCCCACACACGATCGGTTTGGACCAATGAAAAGGTCCTTCAGTCCGTTTTCATCGGTTTTGACCGATCGTGTGTACGCGGCCTAATGCCCTGTACACACAATCAGTTCATCTGATGAAAACGGACCGATTTTTTCATCAGATATCCGATGAAGCTGACTTTTAATCAGTCTTGTCTACACACCATCAGTTAAAAATACGATCGTGTCCAACGCGGTGACGTAAAACACTACGACGTGCTGAGAAAAATGAAGTTCAATGCTTCCGAGCATGCGTCGACTTGATTCTGAGCATGCGTGAATTTTTGACCGATGGATTTCCCCACAGACGATCGTTTTTTTCTATCGGTTTTTTAACCATAGAACAGGTTCTATTTTTTTCACAGATGGGAAAAAAAACGATGGGGCCCACACATGATCGGTTCGTCAGATGAAAACAGTCCATCAGTTCGTTTTCATCAGACGAACCGATCGTGTGTACAGGGCATAAGTCTTCTCAGTGCTCCATCGGATAACAGAAACTGTGCACCGTCACCTTGTGAAATGCAAGCGTACCTTCATACAAGATCCAGAATAGGGCCAGCTAGGCAATATAGATCATCACTTCTAAAGACCAAGTAGTAATCTTCCACTCTAAGACCCCTTTCATACTGAGGAGTTTTTCAGGCGGTACAGCGCTGCTAAACCGCCTGAAAAACTCCTGCCCAGCAACCTCAATGTGAAAGCCGGAGGGCTTTCACACTGAGGCGATGCGCTGGCAGGAGAGAAAAAAATCTCCTGTCAGCAGCATCTTTGGAGCGGTGAGAGGAGCGGTATGTATACCGCTCCTTCCCATTTAAAACAATGGGAAACCGCGGCAATACCGCCTGCAATGCGCCTCTGCAGAGGCGCATTGCGGGCGGTATTAACCCTTTATCGGCCGCAAGCGGGGGTTAATACCGCACCGCTAGCGGCCGAATCCCGCGGAAAATACGACGGTATAGCGCCGCTATTTTTAGCGGCGCTATACTGCCACCACGGCTCCCGCCCCAGTGTGAAAGGGGCCTTAAGAGCCTTATGTGGCTTGGTTTTTCCCAAAATAAATGATCCTTTATAGCTCTCAAGGTAAAAGGAAACGAAAATCCAATAGAGCCATTGGCTCCTGCTGCTGTCAATTAAATGTAGTCAGGAGGGAGTGGGGAGGCTAAGCTTGGGATCGAGCAGATACTGTGTATCCCCATAGCAAATGGTTTGCTATGGGGACACAAAAAGAGGAGAAGCGAAGATAGCCGTCAGAGGACCCGAAGGAGGATGAGCGAGAATAACATGTTTGTTATTTTTTTATTTATTTTTATTATCTTCAGGAACACTTTAAGCTCAATTGATTTTGGAAAAACTGATCAATATACAAACCAAAATTGAAGGCTGGATTTTGCCTTTAACATTCTATTTTAATGCAGATTCACTCCAAATCTCAACTTCTGTTATTTAATATTGAACGGGGAGTAACCCCAATGTAGCAAAACTACATACGGCACTTGTATAAATGGATGTCAGTCGCACACTGCTATCAGCAATCAAGAGTTTTCTGATAATCATACCTTCATTTCGATAACGGTCTGCAGTGCTTTCGTCTTGGCGGAATCTGGGGCGTTTTCGAAGCGCCGGTGGATTTCCTGCAAGGAGGAAGAAAACATCACAGGTAAGATATTAGGTGGCAGACGGAGGAGCTGCTCACACAATCGCAAGCAGAAGGAGGTGCTGCAAGCTACCTGACCCCATTAATAGCAGCGCTAAGCACAGCCAGGCTCTCGCACATAAGGTGACGTGATGCGATAAAAAAAAAAATCCCCAGAGTGATACCAGGATAGTTGCCAAGCGAGGAAGCTTGGGGCTGGACGGGACTCTGCAATTTCCCCGGGGAGGTTGGTAGAGGTGACAAGCAGGGGATATTGCCTTTAACCCCTTTAGATCCAGAGTGAAGCACACAGCCTGTTAGCAGTACATTGCAGAATGTGTGTAAGCTTCTATAGGAAGTGGCTGTTACTGGGAATGGAGACCTTACAGAAAAAAAAAAAAAAATCGAAACACTGATATTTTAGAGGTTGGACCCTTATATTTTTTAAAGAAATAAATGAGCCAAAAATAATCACCTGATAATGAATAAGACATGCTACTCACATATTTTTCTTTTGGTATATTTCAACCCAAGAACAAAAACAGTGTATTGCTGTTTTCACTCCTTATGCCGCGTACACACGATCGTTTTTAATGTCATGGAAAAAACGATGTTTTTCTTGACGTGATTCTTGTCTAGCCTGCCTTGCAAAAAAATGCTCCAGCAAAGCACGGTGACGTACAACATGTACGACAACACGTACGACGGCACTATAAAGGGGAAGTACCATTCTGATGGCGCCACCCTTTGGGCTGCTTTTGCTGATTTTGTGTTAGTAAAAGTTTGGCGAGAGATGATTCGCGCTTTTCAGTCTGTTACAGCATGACAAATGTGCTATCTCCATTACGAACGCTAGTTTTACCAGAACGTGCACTCCCACCTCATAACTTGCCTCTGAGCATGCACGTTTTTTTCCTGTCGTTAAAGCGTACACACGACCGTTTTTCACAACAAGAAAAACGATGACGCGAAAAAAAAAAAAGAAAAAATAGAGCTACATTTTTAGTGCCCATTTTTCACAATGTGAAAAATGCCCTGGAGCCTGCACACGACCGTTTTTATTGAGCAATTTAAAAAAAATGTTCACGTCATGAAAAATGGTCATGTGTACGTGGCATTAGTTATCGCTGCATTTTTTTTTTCTTTTTTTATTCTTTTTGAAAGTGGAGCTTGTTTGTGTTTTTTTTTTTTTTTAAATAACAATTTTAATTTTCAAACATACCAGCAGGTAGATATACAAAAAGTTGACACTATGACACAAGAACTGTTGCATTACATTGGTACAGTCAGAGTAACACATAAAACATTGAACTGATAGCCAAACAGCTGGGGTATCCCCGCCAACTCCACAAAAAGACTACAAGCTGTGAAGCAGGGTCTCCCAGCAACTATACATGTATCCAGAGAGAAGAAAGAGAAGAGAAAGAGGAGAAGAAAAAAAAAAAACTGAAAGGAAGAATAAATGGGGGATAGGAAGCTCGACCGTCGGCTCAGGGCGGATCCTCACGCCGGTGCTACTCCTCCCAGACCTTATCATGTTTATCCAATCTGTCTTGTAATCGGCCTGTCATTTTTTCCATCAGCTCAATGTCCTTTATTCTAGCATACAGGTCTGCTTGGGAGGGTGGGGACAATCAGACACCACACAGCTGTCAGGACATGCCTAAGCAGTGTTTTAGAACATAAGGGAATTTGCAGAGGTGAGACCCCCAAAAGAAAGGATTTTGGGGTCCTGGGAACCTGTACCCCTAACAGCCGGGTCAACAAAAGCTGCGTCTCTGTCCAAAAAAGCACAATCTTAGGGCAGGTCCAGTAGATGTGGTACAGAGTCTGCTTGTCTCCCTGACAGCGCCAGCACCTGTCCGAGCTGGAGGGATAGATAGCATGGAGAACATCTGGTGTCAGGTAACAAAAGTAGAGAATTTTATAAGCGTTCTCCTTATAGAGCATGCAAAAAGAGCTTTTGGCTGCCTGGGACCAGATCGTCTGCCAAGTTGTCTCTGGGACTCTCCTCTCCCAGAGCCTTTTCCCAGCGAAGCATATAAGCATGCTTACCCTGAGTAGAGATGGAGTAGGAGTTGAGCAACCCATATATGTCTGAAATCAGACCTCGGCGTGCGGATCCCTCCAGTACAAGCCTCTCAAAGGGGGTCGCGCTGAGAATTGGAGGTTCGGCGCAAAAGACTGTGCATAATGTCGTATTTGCAGGTACCCATAAAACACCTAGCGAGGCAGATCAAATTTTTGTTGGAGTGCAGAGAATGACAGCATCTTGCGTGATATTGGGTCCACTAAGTGGCCAAAGTGGAACAAGTCCCGTGTCGCCCAAGACGAGGACATCTGGTGGGTGAGGCCGGCAGGCATTCTGGGGTTATATAGGAAGGAAGTCAGAAGAGAGCGCTCAGAGCCCAGGCCATGTACCTGAGACAATCTGCGCCAAAGCGTCCAAAGGTGGAGCATGGGGCCCAACAGCTGGCTCAAGTCCACCTCCGCATTCGCATTCCAGAGCAAACTATTCGGATGTGTGGGTGCAAGCCATATTTTTTCGATTTCTGTCCACTTATTGTACGATTGTTGGGAAAACCAGGAGGTTACGGCGCGAAGCTGCGCCGCCTGGTAGTAGAGCTGCACGGTTAATCGTAAATTAATTGCGATCTCGATTCACCCCCCCCGACGATCTCCAGGCCGGATGACCCGCGATTTTCAGGTGCGGCCATAGGAAAGTCCCCGGCTTCGGCCTCCGGAGCGGCGGCCATCTTGGTACACCTGGCGGCTGCTGTCTCGTCAGGAAGTGACGTTTCGTCGCCGCCATCTTGCTCCACCCCACACTCCTGTACAGTAATGTTAGTTAGAAGGGGGGTAAGCGGACATCTTGTTACACCCAACAGAGTAATAACTTTCACAGTTATTTTCAACACAAAACGGAGCTTATAAGCTTAAATAAAATATATGAAAATCTGACAGACTGTTTACATGTTAAATTTTAAAAGCAGCAGCAAACCTTACATGCTTGCTAATGTGACAGAATACCTCTGATTTTCACATTTAGTTAAATGTGAAAATCAGAGTTGTTCTTTCACATTAGCAAGCATGTAAGGTCAGCAGGTTTGCTGCGGCTTTTAAAATTGAACATGTAAACAGTCCGTCAGATTTACATATACTGGGCTAGATTCAGAGAGAATTTACGCCGGCGTATCTATAGATAGGGCGCGTAAATTCAAATCTCCCCCCTCAAGAGGCTTTCTCCACACCAGGGAGAAAGCCTTGCATTACTGTGTGGAGTTACAGATAGAAGAACAGGTAGTGAGGATTTCTCAGAAGAAATAAGGACATTTAAAAGCAAAATCGACGGAAGAGGTAAGTGAAGGAGGACTGCACTACAGTAAAGGAAGTTATTTAGGGAAGAAAAAATGTTTTCCTTTACAACCCCTTTAAAATAAATGAATTGGCAATTTAATATTTTATTTTCTGTTCACTTACCCGATTTATGCCTATATCTAATTTTACTTCCGCAGCGGCGCTGCAAGTAATTTCCGGTTTTGCATTGGCTCCTGGGAGATCTTGGTCAGCTTGGCATGGCACTGCTCCCATAACATTTAACATTGGCGTCTATGGAAAATCTTAATCAGCTTGGCATGGCACTGCTCCCATAACATTTAACATTGGCGTCTATGGAAAATCTTGATCAGCTTGGCATGGCAAGCTGACCAAGATTACACCGCACTGCACATGCGCGAGATAGGCAGGTGCATGCTGGGTAGCCAGCATGCACGGAATAGAGGAAAAAGGACACTGTGGCTTCAGATGCCCACACTGGAGATAGCTGTGCTGTGCAGGAACTTCACAAAGTAAGAAAACTGGGCATAGCTAAGAGTATACTGTACTTTTGTTACATTGCACGAGACAAGAGTGTTCTAGAGGTATTTTTATCTTATAAGTCATATTTCGTCCGAAACTCCACTTTTATGAGACTGCTAGAAATCACTGATATTAAAGGGCAATGGGAAACATGGGAGTGCAAACCGTGCAAAAAGTACCAAATGGGTGCATGCAGTCCCCTGGCCGCAACAGGGCATTAAACGGCGAAATAAACTAAATAAACAAAAGAAAAAAAATATATATAAATGCCACCATGATCACAAATTGAAAGTGATTGTGCAAGCATATACCGTGGATATAAAAAGTCTACACACCCCTGTTAAAATGTCAGGTTTCTGTGATGTAAAAAATGAGACAAAGATAAATAATTTTAGAACTTTTTAGCAGGAAATCCCATATGAGGAAGGATAAAGAAAAAAAAAAAACATAGTTGAGAGGTAAACTTATGCAGCACAGAATCCCACAGATACATCCTTGTGATGCTAAGGATCCGTAAAAAGGGGATGCAAGATAATGTCCTGACTGCTGTGACAAGAAGATACCATCTTGGGCAAAAATTAGGCCTTAAAAACAACCCTGTCCTTGTGTAAAATGCATTACAGGCATACCCCACTTTTAAGTACACAATGGGACCAGAGCATGTATGTAAAACGAAAATGAACTTAAAGTGAAACAATACCCTTTTTCACTTCTAGGGTGTAGTGGGGGGTCAGGGGCTGTAGTGGGGGTGTCAGAAGCTGTAGTTGAGGACCCAGGGAATGTAGTGGGGGTGTCAGGGGCACACGAACAGGGCGGGCTATGCTCTCGGAGCTTCAGCTCCTTCTACTGTGGCTGCAAAATGTCTGTACAGTACTTGTAAGGCACTTTACATACACTCGCGAGTAAGGACATACCCGCGAGTGTATGTAAAGTGAGTGTACTTAAAGCGGGGTATGCCTGTATTGGTATTACTCAATAAGGTTTCCAGTTCAAACAACCACATAGCGGAGGTAATTGTGACAAAGAAATCTACTTCGCATGTACGTTTATGTCTCTTATGCCGCGTACACACGATGATTTTTCGGCATGAAAAAAAAACCGACGTTTTTAAAAACGTCATTTAAAATGATCGTGTGCTCAGAAGCAAGTTATGAGACGGGAGCGCTCGTTCAGGTAAAACTACTGTTCATAATGGAGTAAGCACATTCATCACGCTGTAACAGACAGAAAAGCGCAAATCGTCTTTTACGAACACAGAATCAGCTAAAGCAGCCCAAAGACGAATAGAACTTCCCCTTTAGAGTGCCGTCGTACGTGTTGTACGTCACCGTGCTTTTTATCATAATTTTTTTTAAACGATGGTGTGTGGGCAATGTCGTTTTTAATGATGAAGTTGGAAAAACTTTGTTTTTTGGACATGCTGAAAAACGTCTTCTTTTTTAATGCCGAAAAATCATTGTGTGTACGCGGCATTAGAGTCTCAAAAGGACAGCCAACAAGGCCAAGCCAAGATCCCACAGAGTCAGGGCAGGTGAGCAACCACCTATACAAGGGGAGCCCCAGGGAGTGAGAGGCCAGCGGTGGCTGAAAGCCGATAGTGATGGCCAAGATTTGTACCCCGATGGTGCTTAATACCAAATGCTTATCACAATCTGACTTTACAAAAGGCATAGGTCAAGGAGAACTGATCCCACAGAGTCACCAGTGCATCCACAGTAAAGGCCTGAGGATCCCAAGTCCAGGCAAAAAACATATCCAGATTGCTGTTAAAAATTGACACTATTAGTTACATGCCTGGTATTCCCCACATGCAAAAGAAGGGACCTGAAATCTCTTGGGGTTTTGACCTATTTATGTATTTAGATCTACACCTTCAAGTGAAAGGTGGTGGAGCACTACACGGGGGCATTGAATAATAAGGACATATATGATTTGCTTAGTAATAAAGTAAAGGAATAAGGACTATTAATACGGTTTCCCCCCAAAAAAGACCGGGTCTTATATTAATTTTGGTCACAAAAAACACACTAGGGCTTATTTTCAGGGTAGGGCTTATTTTTTTACGGTCTATCTGGCTGGTTGTTGCTTTAAAAAAAAAAAACAGTTTCTTTAACCACTTCAATACCGGCCCGTAGTCATATGACGTCCACAGAGGGGATCTCCCATCCCGGGTGGACGTCATATGACGTCCTGGGCTTTGTGGGGGGATATCTGAATGATGCCTGCAGCTAGAGGCATCATTCAGATATCCTTCTCTTCTGCCAGCGATTTTGTGCAACATAAGAATGATCATAGCGGCGGTTCCACCGATTGATCGTTCTTATAGGCGGCGGGAGGTGACATCCCCCCTCCCGCCGCCATCCGGTGCTTCTCCAGGCTCTCCCGTGCCATCGGGGGCCCTGAGAAAGAATCGTCCAGCGCTGGCACGAAGCATAGAGATGACTGGTGACCAGATGGTCACCAGTCATCTCTATGACCATCGAAGGACCTGGGCACCATGTGATGACGTCACGCCCGGGTCCCCTTAAGTAAACAAAGCCGCGATTGCGGTTACTAAGCAACAGTAATCATGGGATCGGTGAATTTTTGCTTTTGCTTTCCAGCCTGGAGGAGAGATGCAGGGTCTTATTGACCCTGCATCTCTCCATAAAGAGGACCTGTCACACACATTCCTATTACAAGGGATGTTTACATTCCTTGTAATAGGAATAAAAGTGATAATAAAAATAAATAAATTAATAAATAAATATGTAAAAAAAGAAAAAAAAAATTAAAAACGCCCCTGTCCCCGGTAGCTCGCACGCAGAAGCGAACGCACACGCAAGTCCCGCCGACATATGTAAACGCTGTTTAAACCACATATGTGAGGTATCGTCGTGTGCGTTAGAGTGCCAGCAACAATTATAGCACTAGATCTCCTCTGTAAATCTAAACTGGTAACCTGTACATTTTCAAAGCGTTGCCTAAGGAGATTTTTAAGTACCGAAGTTTGGCACCATTGCGTGTGCGCAATTTTAAAGCATGACATGTCAGGTATCTATTTACTCGGTGTAACATAATCTTTCATATTTTACAAAAAAATTGGGCTAACTTTGCTGTTTTGTTTTTTTTTAATTCATGAAACAATTTTTTTCCAAAAGAAAGGCGTTTGAAAAATGATTGCGCAAATACCGTGCAAGATAAAACGTTGCAATGACCGTCGTTTTATTCCCTAGGGTGTCTGCTAAAAAAACATATATGTTTGGGGGTTCTGCGTAATTTTCTAGCAAAAAAAATTATGATTTGTACATGTAGTAGAGAAGTGCCAGAATAGGCCTGGTATGGAGGCGTGTATAAAAGTGTATAAAAGACCTGTATTGAAGTGGTTAAAGCATGATAGACAACACAGTGTTTGTGCGGTGTCATCTATCCCTCTCAATTTTCCTGTTAAAATCTAAAAATTCTGTGTCCTCTGTCTTCCCCTCACCCCACCACAACATTGTCAGGTCAGGAGTCTGTTTTTTACATTATTCTGAATTGATTGTAAAGGTACCTTTTTAACAACTTTTATGGTACCGTATACTGCTCTTCTCTGAGATGAGGAAAGATGAGGAAAGAGAATGTGACGTCAGCGCGCTCTGTGCACTACAGTAAAGAGGGTGAGGGCGCAGACGTCAGCGGGAGGAGAGGAGGAAAAAGAAGAGCCGCGATTGTCACTGACGTCAGTGCACTGAAGACAGAAGGGCCTCCGACAGGTGGAGGGAGTGGAGGAACGAGAACAGCTGAGATATCGGCTCACATCACCCCGCTCCATGTGCAGAAGAGGAAGGGGCAGCAGACATCATACGGAAATAGAGAAGAGGACATCCGGCGGGTCAGCGGTGGGTGTAAACATGTTTTTTTTGTTTTTTTTAAATACAGCTGCAAATGGAGACACTGGCCAATATTTACAAAAGCATTACAGGGTTTTTAATGAGATTTACTAGGGCTTATTTTCGGGGTAGGGCTTATTTTGCAGCCCGCCCTGATAATCCAGATAGGTCTTATTTTCAGGGTAGGGCTTACTTTTGGGGAAACACTGTAATAGTGTGGTGTTTGCACAGAATGACTTTGGGACTATACCGTTGCAATTATTATTGTTGTTGCATTATTCACTTACATTTTTTTTGTTGATCGAATAATAAATAATTTTATTTGAACTCATAAAATAGCAGTAATTTTGTGAATAGCATTGCTTTTTTTATTGTGATTATCACATTATTGAGCTGCACTTTTATAATTAAAGTGATCTCCGTTCTTACACCCCTACATATACAGTAGATTGTGTCTTTATTTGGACCTCAGTTTGTACAATCTAATGAAGGAAGACCATGAGGGTGTAAGATACAAGACTTTGCCAGACAAAAACACTCAAATGTCCAATCTGAAAATGGCCAAAACGGGCAACTCTTATCTGTATCCGGGGATACTCTAATTGAAATAGTTGCTGTCTGGGCAATAAAGTGACAATTATTTTTCTTGAGAGAAGGAAGAGAGTCATTAGAAACTAGGAGCAGAAAAAGTCAGCTGATTCCAGCCTTTCCTCTCCTGGGCCTCCCAGCCTGCCCTGCACATTCTATTTACAGCGATGGAGAAAAGACTATTTATCTGACACCCGCAGTAGTCATGGTGATCGTCGCTGTGGAAACAGGAAATCAGCCGTCTGTTTCATGCATCCCAGGTGCCCTTAGCTGGGGAGATGGGTGCAAGTTAACCTCTGCGCCACCAGGGCTGTCACCAAGTGCTCAGGTATCATTATTGTCCTACTGACATCTGCACAACTTTATTTAACGATAACTTTTCCTGTTGTTTCTGACTCCTTGATGTGGCAGCCCAAACTGATACCCACTTCTGAGTGCATCACCAATTTTCAATGTCCCCCACAGCACCTCCTATGGGTAAAATCTGGTACTTTGGAGTAATTATTCAGATATTATAACTTAAAACTGAACTTCAGTCTTGCACAGTTGTACAGGCTTCTCTCCTTACCGAAATTACTTATTATGATTTTACTGCACTTCTTGCCCTTAAGAGCTCACTTCAGGTTTACTTGGCTGCTAATGGCTCCGATTTAAGAAAAACATTTAGAAATGCAGATTTTTGCTATCTGAATACTTTTAAGTGCAAAGGAGGGATTTTTTTTTTTTTTTAGACCCTCGATCCCCCCATAAAGAATATCTGTAACCATGTATTACTGTCACAAGGGATGTTTACATTCCTTGTGACAGCAATACAAGTGATCAGATTTATTTTTAAAAGGACCATGTTAAAAAAAAAAAAAAAAAAAAAAAAAGCACCCCCGTCCCTGCAAGCTCACGCAGCAAAGAAAATGCATACGCAAGTCGCGACTGCAAAATAAAAGTTTTAAAATTAATCACACGTGTGAGATATCGCAGCGATCGTCAGAGTGAGAGCAATAATTTTAGCAAAAGACCTCCTCTGTAACTATAACCTGGTAACCGTAATGTTTTTTTTAAAGTGTCGCCTGTGGAGATTTTTAAGTACCGTAGTTTGTCGCCATCCCACGAGTGTGCGCAATTTCAAAAGAATATCAGGTTAGGTATCTGCATACTGTATATTACGCTGTGTGATACCAACAAAACACCTTAGATTGTAAAAAAAAAAAAACGCTGCGTAAATACCGTGTGACATAAAAAAATTATATATATATATATATATATATATATATATATATATATATATATATATATATATATATATATATATATATATATATATATATATATATATATAAAATGTTTGGGGGTCTCAAGTAATTTTCTAGCAAAAAATATGGATTTAAGCAACAAATGTCAGATATAGGCTTCGGCATGAAAGGATTAAGTAGAATCCTTTGAACCTATCTAGTCGCAGTACTGGCACAACCACTCCCTGAAAAGTGGTGGTTCAGGGCTTTTTGTTTTTTTAACTTCAATACTTTTTTTTATTGTTTCCATACAAATACAAAGAAAAAATTACAGATCCATTCTTTTTATATACTTAGTGCATTTTATGTGCATACAAAAAAAAATATTGCAAAAATTAAAAATGTCCATTCATCCCGTTCCCACCCCTCCCCTCCCTCCCTCCTATCTTGCTTTTAAAGTGCATACACGTTTTTAATTCCATTCCTTTCCTTAGATTATTCTTTGCCCATTTTCCCCTGATTTAAAGTGAGCGGCCTATTTTACATAACCACTGCTCCCATATTGCCTTAAATTTTTTGAGGTTACCCCTTCTAATCCATGTTCCCCTTTCCTTCCCAATTGTGCTATTCATTACATTAACCCATTCCTCTGCTGTGGGTGGATTTTGTGCTTGCCATTTTAGTGCTATTAGTTTCCTCGCCTGAAACAGGCATCTTATAACTGCTTCTAATGTATCCCTCTGCCCCATTCTCTCCTCAATGCATCCTAAAAGGCAGACCCTGGCTTCAAGTTCCAGTGTAACACTGAAGGTTGCATTTAAAGTATCCAAAAATTTTACCCAATATCTATGCAATTTTGGACATTTCCACATCATGTGGATGAGGTCCCCTGTATTTTGACATCTGGGACATTTATCATCCAGCTTCCATCCAAATCCATATAATTTCTTTGGGGTATAATAGACCCGGTGTATGAGGAATAAATGGGAGACCCGTTGTGACGGGGCTAATGAGACCCTTGTCCCTAGTTCCAATATCCTGTCCCATTGGTCGTTCGTTAAAGGTCCAATATCCTCCTCCCATCTCTGTTTGTTCCTGCTCAACTTCTCTTTTCCTATTAACTGATCACTGATCTGTTCATATAATTCTGAAATAAGACCTTTCAGAACCCCCGTTTTGATTAGTCTTTGGAGATGCGTGAGCTTTTGCCATCTTATCGGCTGTAATTTAAATTGGGCTTGTAGTGCGTGTCTAACCTGTAAATAAGTAAAAAACATGGAGTTTGGGATGCTATATTTACTACTTAGCTCTGAGAAGGGTTTTAATGTGCAACCTGTATACAATTGTACCACTCTGGTTATCCCCCGTTTATCCCATTCTTTTAGTTTCCCCATGGCCAGAATTTCTTTTAAATTATTATTGTCCCATAATGGGGAATATTCTGTTAATCCTTTATAGCCCAAAGCTAATTTTGCTGCTTGCCATATTCTTACCACCATCTTTACTGTAGGATTTTTCACTGAGAAGGAGTTGGCCTCCAAGGTCTCTATTACAGATCTATGAGGAGATCCTCTTAGTATCATTTTCCCGCTTGCGTTTCCACCCCCCCCAAGTGCTGCAACTGTGCCGCCAAAAAATAACTATAAGGGTGTGGGACCGCTAATCCTCCTCTATTTGTTGGTAATTGCAACGTTCGGAGACTGATCCTTGCTTTTCCCTTTTTCCAAATTAGGGTCCTAAAGAGGGTCTCTATCTTTTTAAACCATCGGTTATCAATCCATACTGGGGAGTTGTGGAGTATATAGAGCAATTGTGGCATCCATATCATTATGATTAAATTGCTGCGGCCGGCCACCGATAGTGGCAAATGTCCCCATATCTCCGCTTTGCGTTTAAATTTACCCAGAAGTGGCACTAGGTTGTTGTTTATAAATTGTTCTGGGTTACATGTTACCACAATGCCTAGATAATCCATCTTCTCCCCAATTTTTAATTGAGGGATTCCCATTCCATCCATATTGCTTACCGGGTCCACTAATAAGAGTGTTGACTTTTCCCAATTTATTACTAGGCCCGAGAATCGTCCGAACACTTCTACTGTTTGAACTGCCGTTTTAAGGGAGGTTGTAGAGTTGCCCAAAAAAAGAAGGATATCGTCCGCATAAAGTGCGACTTTTTCCTCCTCTACTCCTCTCTGAAACCCCTGTATTTCCTGTCTTGCTCTAATAGCAATCGCCAAAGGCTCAAATGCCAGGGCGAAGAGGAGGGGGGACAATGGACATCCCTGTCTCGTTCCCCTTTCCAATTCAAACGACTGTGAAACTTCATTATTTATTTTTATTTTGGCTCTTGGGGAATTATACAATAGCTTTATCCATTTAATAAGAGATGGACCAAACCTGAACTTCTCCAGAGCATGCCAGAGATAGTCCCACTCCAAACTATCAAAGGCCTTGGTGGCATCCAATGATAGAATAGATCTATCTCCCATATTCTCCGTTGGAGTCTGTAAGTTTAGGTACAGCCTTCTTATGTTTATACTCGTGGACCGATTTGGAATAAATCCAGATTGGTCTGGGTGTATTAATTTCTGAATATATTTGTTTATTCTCGTTGCCAATACCTTAGACAATATTTTTACATCTGAACAAAGCAAAGATATAGGTCTATAAGATGATGTATCTAGTTGATCCTTCCCTTCCTTCTGGAGCACTATAATAATTGCTTCCATCATTGAGGGGGGTAGCCTTCCTCCTTCAATCGCCCAGTTCAGCGGTTTTAGTAATTCCGGGAGCAGTACCTCACCATATTGTTTGTAAATCTCCGCTGGCAGGCCGTCTGGCCCTGGGGACTTTTGATTGGAGAGTCCTTTGATTGCCTGTTGTAATTCCAATAATGTAATTGGGGATTCCATAGCATTTCTATCTTCCTCTGATAGAACTGGGGTTCCTATTCCTCTAAAGAATTCTTCCATCTGCACTTTAGCTTCCCCCTTTTTTGATCTATATAAATCTTTGTAGTAAGCTGCAAACGTGTCCACTATTGCAGATGTTTCAAATGATATCCCATCCCCTGCCGTCCTAACTGCTGGAACTTTAGAGGGTGCCATATTAGTTTTCGCTAGGAGGGCCAAAGTATGGCCCACACTTTCCCCCTCCGAAAAAGCGCTCTGCTCCTGAAATAGACGCTTATTTTCAACTTTCTTATTAACCACTAACTTATATTCCTGTTGTTTCTCCAACCATAGTTGTTGTTTAGACAGTGTTGGGTTTTCCACATATTGCTTTTCAGCCTCTAGGACCTCTTCCCTGATTTTCTCCTCCCATTCCCTTGAGTTTCTCTTAATCTTAGCTACCTGCTGGATCAATATACCCCTGAGGAATGCCTTTAGGGCGTCCCACACCACTCCCTCTGGCGCTGTCCCTGCGTTAAAGTCCAGGAATTCCCTTAATTTGATGCTAATTTCTTCTGGCTTCCCCATCACTTCTAGCCAGAAGGGACTTATTTTCCAATTACTTGGGGGGCATTTTTTTCCTGTATTCAGTGACAGCACCAGGGGGGAATGATCAGAAACCCCTCTTGGTTAGTAGGATATTTTACTAACTGCTTGTAAACATACGCCGTTTCCCAGGGCCATATCTATTCTTGATAATGTAGAATATGTACTTGAGAAACAAGAATACTGCCGCAGGTCTGGGTGTTTCACCCTCCAAATGTCCCACCACCCAACCTCTTTCAGAAATTGACTTAGATGCCCCTCTCCTTCCCCTAAGCTCCGTATCCCCGGTGGAAATCTATCCATAGTTCTATCTAGCACGTTATTCAGGTCTCCAACCACTAATACCGGAATATTTACCTTGTTTACCACAAATTCCATCAACTTATACAACACCTCCATCTTGAAGGGGGGGGGGGGGTATATAAATATTAGCCAATACATATGGTACATTTTCTATCAAACAGTGCAAAAAAATATAGCGGCCCAATTCATCTATTCTTGACTCCATGCATACAAATGATACGCCAGCTTTTACCATTATGCTCACTCCTCTAGAATAAGAAGAGTGGACAGAATGGTATTGGCTTTGATATTTTCTTTTATTAACCAGTTTTAACTTTGTTTCTTTAGTCAAATGGGTCTCTTGAATGCAAATCACCTCCACCCCATACCACTCCAGGGTAGTGAAAACTGCAGCTTTTTTCACTGGGTCCCCCATCCCCCGGACATTCCAGGAGCCTATATTTATCATTTTAGGTCCCATACCCGACCAAAGATATCAAACCAAAACAGACCCTTGACATCAGAAAAAAAAAAAAAAAAATTGTATACCATTTTTAAATTTACCCAGGAAGAAGAAAAAAGGAAAAAGCATTTAAATATATATTAAAGTACAATCCTTTCCTTTGTGCTAAGTAAGTGAAACGTGATACTTGTGCTATGATATAATTCTGCCCCCCCTCCCCCCCTCCCACCTCCCTCCTTGCCTATCTAGGCCTACCCTTAGGGCTATACATGTGACCTCTCCCTTCCATCCTTCCCTTCCATTACCATCCATCTCTATCGTGATCCCGTGCGGATCCTTCCCCTGCACTCGCCCCAAAAAAAAAAAAAAAAGGGACGAAGAGAAGGGGGAGGAGAAAATCCCCCCCCCACCGACGGGGGAGTGGTAGATTCCTAATCTAGTGTGCACACGTATTCACGTGTGTGTATATAAATGTGTGCTCCTTTTCTTCCCCTCCCCCCTACCCCCCTACCCCATTTTATATCTATCTATTAATGTTAATTGTTTTCTCTTTTTCCCTTTTTCTCTTAATATGTGTTTACAGTGATTAGGCTTTTCTGATCTTTTCTTCCTTGGTTTTTCAAAAAATAATTCCCAATTATTCCCCAAAAGGAAAAAAAAAAAAAAAAAATAAAAAAAAAAACCCACCCCCCCCCTCCCCAACATGTAACCCTTATTCAATCTTCTCCATATTGTCCAGTCAATCAGCTAGTTTATTCCTGTACTTTATTCTGTTCCAGCCACTGTGCTGCTTTTCCTGGTGTATCAAAAAATTGGGGACCTTCTGCTGTCATTATTCTTAGACGTGCTGGATATAGTAGTTCAGGGCTTTTTGTAAATTGAACTGTTCTTGCAGTTTCTTGGCGATTCAGACCCCTTTCACACGGGAGACATTTTTCAAGCACTTTAGCACCTGAAAAATGCATCATTGTGATAAAAAAAAGTCCTTTAAGCAGCATCTTTGGGGCGCTTTAGGTTCAATAAAATCCTTTTTGATAAAAAAAATTAAAAAAATAATTACCCCTAAAAACCTTGTTACCCCTGTACCTGGTTGTTAAGCTACCATGCAATATTTTCTTCCTGTAAAAGACTGAATTCTGCTTCGTTGTAGTGTCCGGTCTCGTTCACTCTACCTAAATGGTCATGGATGAACCCCCAGATTCACAGAGACAATGAGACTGATTGCTTTTTCATATGATGTCAGGGGGAAAAGAAATGTATCCTATAACATGGAATAAAAAGATAAGCAGCTATGGCTAAGTATAATACAAAACAGTAGTAATTGAGCTATAATGTTTACAATCACCTCTCTCAGCATGTTGGTCTCCTTATCCTTCTGATCAAGCAGGCTCTCTAGGTGGTGGACATGCATCTCCGCCTCAGCCAGCCTCCTGGTCCTTTCGTGGTCCTCATCCATCACCTTTGAGGAGATCCCTTTGCTCTGCAGCATCTCAAGCAATTTCTTGATGGACTCATCTCTGGCATTAAGCGTCTGTTTCTGAGTCTCAATCCTCAGCTCCATCTCCTCCAGTGTTTTTCGCAGCAGGAAAAGCTCCTTGGCCTGGCGGTCGTGTTCCACCTGGAGGATGCGGAAGTTCTCCTCAGTTAGATCGCCATTAAACAGTTCCTTGGATCTCCCGCCACTGTCCTGCTGGAAGAGCTGGTTGAGGTCTCGCTGGATGCGTAGCTCATCTTGCATTGCCTGAATGGTCATTTGTAGGTGCTAAAACAGAAGAATATGGAAATAAAAATTGTGTGATTAAATAAACACAAATCAAAATGTAAATACCATAAAAATTAAAAACAAAAACTAAAAAAAAAAAATCAATGTTTTATGTACAATGGATGCCAAATTATTTTACTTTGGAGGTCATGGAGAAAAAATGGCAATTCTGACAGATATTTATTGCTGTATGTATTTATTCATAGAGAGACCAGAAGACACCCAATCTCATGCTGACACTTAGGCGGCTATTTATTAAAACTATATGGTGCAGCTCTGCATAGAAACCATTCCATTTATATTCCAGGTTTTATTGCCCAAGCTTAATTAAACAAGATAACGTTAGAAGCTGATTGCCTACCATGTAGAGTGCCCACGTTTTAGTAAAGCTCCCCCTTAGGGTTTATTGGGACAGGATATGAGGGGAAATCTCCCTGTCAAGGACACAAAGGCAATAAATACAGAATTGGCCCCACCCCCCTTGCGCAGTGTAAATTATGGCTCTATACATGTTAGTATTCTCAGTATTTTTAGGCAACATTGCCCCCCACAATCTACAAGGAAGGGAGCAGTGTGAAAGAGCTCTAAGCGGTCTGACAATGGCTCCTAATAAAAGAATCCCCAACTTGGGCTTTACGTAGGTCATACACTAGTAGATTTTCATACAAACATTTGTCTATCACCTAAAATACCTGACTGATCCTGCCTGGCTATATCCTCCCCCCTGTAAACTGACCACGGTTTATCATGGCTGCTGAGCCCTGACACCATGGTCAGTTTACGCGCCTCCATCATCCGCAGCCCTGCTCTGTACTCTGTCCTCCTCTGTCGTCGTCGTCCCCACCCTGCCTGTCTGCTCTGTGTCAGTGCCCTGCTGTTATTAGAAATAAAATAAAAACCTCCAATCCCCTCCGTAACATAACGTTTTGTGCCCCTGTGCCTGTGTTATATAAAAATGCTGCCGATCTGTACCTATATCAGAGCATCTCTCAGAGCTCATGTGACTCCTCTGCTCTCTCTCCTCCCCGGCTGATGTCAGCAGGAGTGTTCAGCCCCGCCCACTATAGCTGTCAGCTGGGCAGAGGAGAGAGCCGAGGAGTCACGTTGGCACCGGGAGACGCTCTGTAATTAGGTACTAATCAGCAGCTTTTTTTATACAACACAGGCACAGGGACACATAACATTATGTTACAGAGGGGATTGTCATTGTCATTGTTGGCTTAACAACCACTTTAAGATGCCGGCGCCTGGACCAGAAGTCGATTAAGGCTTGGCTTGGATGAGGACAATGCTGGATCTCTGGACAAGCAAGTATCCAGCTACAGTATTTGTAGCTGCTGAATTTTAATTTTTCTGGGGGAGACTGGTGCTCCTATTTAAGTGCATTGTCCTGCTGGCTCCTCCCACCTGCCATGATCGACCTACATTGCATAGAGAAGCAGAGACCCAGTGATAATGTCACCATGACTAAAATAAAATATATAATAAAAATGGAATGGTTTTATTTAAAAATGGGGGGGGGGGCGCAGGGAACGTAATATTTAGGCAGGTGTCCCTATCACTTCCCGTCCAGGAGACACAACAAAATGAAATCACCCTTAAGATAGTTGTCCTTGGTAATGGTGTCCTCATTATTCTATTTACCCACTTGGGGTTCTGTTACGGTGATAACTGTAAAATTTTGGATTTCTCATCATATTGAAACCTGTCCAGTTTCAATATTTCCCTTCACACTAACCAAAACAAAAAAAGTTTGGGCTTTGGATACACTTCTGAGTATAACTCTAGCCAAAGATGAGATAAAAATCAATAGCTCATTAACTAATAAAATAACACAAACCAGCTCTTGCTGCAGTATTTAACTTTAATCCAGAGAATTCCCCCACAGTACATTTGCACTGTCACTAGATGTCCTCAGATTGATGGCCAGCATCATTCAATCCACTTCCTCTGAGCCCAGGTCAACCTGGACCCACTGCCAATTGATGACTGGGCCACACAGTGATGAGCTCATCTCTTTGTCACTCTGTTCTCTCTTCCTAACAGCATGCTTTTTGTCAGTACATTCATTTACTGGCTCACGGTACTGGTTCATCCTCTCGCCCTCCACAGCCCTGCTGTACAGGGACTGCTAGAGGCTGAAATACGCAATATTACTTTTATTACAGAGCCCCATTAATTTGTATCTGACTAGTGTTCAACTTCAATAAAAGGCTGCTTGAGATTCTTTTACCGATCGTGCAGATTAAGATTTTGCCCATGCTGCACCAACACATCAGACATGACCTGTTAGCATGAACAACCAATGACATTTACAGTGTTGCCGGCAGCTTAGCGACCATCTCCCTGTGATACAGGAGAGTGTTTTCTCATGTCAAGACAGTCTAGATTAAAATAAAATATTGCCTTGTACTCCAGGGAAAGCAACTGCTTGCGACACTGTTGTTTGTATCGAGACATCAATTACGTGCCTCAGTGTCCTCTATTATTCGAAAACATCTGAAACTATAAATTTCGGGTTTCCAGAAGCAGTCCAGACTCCAGGACAATGCGAGCACCCCAGAACAGCGCTTGCAGGGCGGGGTGGGCGGAGGAAAAACGTGACGGCGGCATTGAACACAGTTAGATACAGACAGAATACACAATGAGCTGTCGGAGGCAGACAGCATAAGGTTCATATGGGGTGAAAAACAAAAGATGCTGCAGGTTAGAATGATCAGAGGACTGTTTAGTTTTGGTCACTGGGGACAAAAATAAGTGGATTGTCAGCATCAATATTACAGCAGAATTAGCTGCTATTTCACAGAGCTCTCAGAGGCTCCAATGGTAAACTTTTGAGATAAAGGCAAGCTTCGTCATTGTTTGGTCAGTTTGATGAACTGAAGTTTGCAACAGGTTTGCCTTACTTTCATTAACTAGAGTTTATCGAAATCCACTGCAGCCACAATCCAGAGAGCAGTTCACATGTTGGGTGAAAAGCCTGTTTTGTCTTTTGTACTGATAAAAATGTACGTATAAATGTTTGTAAGGGGGGGGGGGTGTGGCTTGTCACGTGTGTGTCAGGAGCTCCCGCACACGCCGCCTGACTAACGGCAATAATCACCGCTCGGACACACCAAACAGGTCGGTGATGGAACGGAAGGGAGGGTGAGAGACTCACCATAACCCCGATCCAGGCACGGACGGCGAAATTGGCGGCTTTTTCCCTAAATTGCAGCCGGAGCAGCGCAGCACCCCCTCTTCCAAGATGGCGGCGGCTTGCTCCTCGGGGACACATGCGGCCCCGCACGGAGCTTCTTCCCAGCGCTCCACCTCTGCAATGAAGACCAAGCAGAGGGCCAGCTCTCCCCCAGATTCTGATACAGGCTCCATTCGTTCTGCCTGTCACTCCCCGGACTCACATCGCTCCTATACAGGCTGGGACTTGAAGGCCTACATTAAGGCCTTGCCTACTAGGCATGATTTTGAGGCCTGTGTACAGAGGATGGAGCGCTCCTATAAACAGGAGATCTCTGAGCTTCGCTGAGATGTCACAGACAGGCTGGAGGAGGTGGAACACAGCGTGGAGGAGACTGTATCTACCCTGCAGGCTCATGAGGCTATTTTAAATGATCACACTGTGCAGATCCAGCAGCTCATGCTATCTCAAGACGACCAAGAGAACCGGGCCAGGCTCAACAATATACGCATCCGCGGCCTCCCTGAGTCGGTTGTCACCAAGGACTTGGTCCCAGCGGTCACTGCCATATTTAATGACCTACTTCAGAAAGACAAGGAGGCTGCTATAGAACTTGATCAAGTTCACAGAGCCCTGGGACCCAAGAATCCCAGCCTGGATCACACCAGGGATGTGATTTGTAGGGTTCACTTTTACGCCATTAAAGACGCCATCATTCAGGCTGCTCGTGCACAGGAGTCCATCCACTTTAACGAAACCCGTATCCATCTGCAACCTGATGTCTCCAAGCTAACCTTGGACCTGCGCCGGGCCCTGAAGCCCCTCACTGGAGCCCTACAATCTAAACATATCAAGTATCATTGGAGTTTCCCCTTTCAATTGTCTGCTTCTCATGAAGGAAAGTTGGCGGTTGTCCGCGCACTGGGGGATCTCCCCAAATTTCTAGGGACTTTTGAGCTTCCTCAGATACCCCTTCCGGACTGGCCACTGCATGCTGCCACTCCTGGATTTCAAGTTTCCTCCGGCTGGAAGAGACAATCCAAGAAACCTAGAAGCTCCAGGTCGGAGGCCTCCAAGTCACCCGCTGGATGATGAAACTTCATTCATCTCGTATCTCTGTCTTTCTTTTTTACAGGTTTTAGTCCGTTGAGATCTTCCCCTGTTGGGATGTGCGGTTAGGATGGGACGCTATGCTGTGGACTGTTGTCTGGCTGGGGAGATGTCTGCCCCTTCAGTTGGGGGGGGGGGGTTTCCCTGTTTATCCTGACTGTGGTCCTTTCCAGCGTGGCGGTCCCTAGTTGTTCTAGGGCTGTCTTCACTGAGGAGGAAGACTTATACCACCTTGTGAGCAAAACCACCATGTCATAAGAATAAAGAACTCTTTACAAGATAGAGCTGCCAACTCGAGACATGTGTAAGGCTGGCCACATTAGGCCATTTCTTTCATTCAACCATGGGTTAAAAGGGAAGAAAAATCACTTGATTTCCCCACCAACACATTCGCTATAGCTGCTGACAGAAATCATACAAAAAAAACTGACAGACTGGCTGTACTAAAGTCGATCTTCAGTACAACCAATCTGCCTATAGACGGATTGAAATTTGTCCCGTTCCTGCTGAACCAAATACATTTTGATTCACCAATGGCTGGCTTTACAGACGTGAAAAACAACCAAAACGGACAGTTTGCAGGAGAGGTTATCCAAGAGGATATCCCTGCTGGGTTCAAAACTTGTTTTATCCAGGGCAGAGAGAACCAAATTGAGATCCTGAGGAATAGCAGGTTGTTGCATGGTGGCTGGATGTGAGGTACACCTTGAATAAAAGTTTTTTTTTACTAAAGAAAGTTTAACCAGAGATTTTAAAAAACAATGGACAGGGCCAAAACCTGTCCTTTCTGAGGTCAAGTCCTGATTGTAAGATGAACAGAATGTGAATCACAGAGTAATCTTGGAGATAAAAGTGGACCTCCAAGTGGCTGAGTTAGAGACGGTGAAATCGTCTGCCTGCCTCTCCACTTCAACCATTCAGAGGAAGCCTTGTATTAATTTATAAAAATACAACGCATGTTTTGATTGACCGAGCAGCACTCTGCCCAATTCGACCTTGTTCCACGAACGGGACAGAAATCTATATACTGCTGCTGGAACTCAGCACTGTGTACTGTATGTAGCTGATGCTACATGCAATTTATACAGCACTCTCAGTGGTTGCATGTGTTAGAAACAAACTATTTATTTTACTACCAGCTTGTTTCAATTGAACCATTTAAAAATTAAATCAAACCTGGGATCAACTTTAAATCAGTACACATACCTAAGGCTTGGTTCACACTGTGTACCGCATTAGAATCGCACAGGAACAGCACTATATTCCTGTGTAACTCACATGCGCAGTTCAGTGTGGTATAATTTGAGACCATTAATTTTGAACAGTGTGGTACAATTTGAGCCATTTTGAATAGGTTAAAATCTCACTGCATCGCACTAGGGCTGAAACGATTAATCGATATTATCGATAATATTCGATAATGAAAATCGTTGTCAACGATTTGCATTATCGATTAGTTGGTCCGTCCGCACATTGCTTTATTTCCGTCCGTCCGTCCATAAATATCCTCCTGTCCCGTCTTACTAGTCCACGCCGCAAGTCCTGTGTAAGGCGCCGCCGTATGATGAGGAGCGTTCGCGCCACACGTCCTGTGTATGTGACTGTGTAAGGTGCCGACGTATGCCGCTGCACGCTTCTCCACGCCTCTCCTCACCTCTGACGTCAGCGCCCCACTGAACTTCTAAGCCCCGCCCGCTGCTGCCTCGAGGGAACAGAGACGGGAAGCAGCCGTGAGGAGAGCCGAGCAAGGTAGAAAACAAGTACCAGTACAGTAACAATACAGTAACATTGTAGTACAGTACCGTAACAGTACCATACATTATGACAATTCCCCATCCTCCCAACTCCCATCGTTGGTGTTCCGGGGGGTGGGTGGAATAGTAGTGCCCCATCTTTTTCCTGGGAGGGGGGGGGGGATAGTGCCCCATTGGTGTTCCTAGGGGAGGGGTAGCGGAATAGTGCCCCATTGGTGTTCCTGGGAGAGGGTAGCGGAATAGTGCCCCACCATTGGTGTTCCCGGGGGGAATAGTAGGATCCCATTATTTGGTGTTTCTGGGAGGAATAGTGCCCCATTATTTGGTGTTCCTGGGAGGAATAGTGCCCCAGTATTTGGTGTTCCTGGGAGGAATAGTGCCCCGGTATTTGGTGTTCCTGGGAGGAATAGTGCCCCATCATTGGTGTTCCAAGTTTCTTGAACAGTAGTTCACCTGTTTTCAGAATGTTTGTTCTTTTTGTATGGCTGCAAAGTTGTGTAATGTTAATGTTAAACACTTTTTAATCTGCTGTTTAAAGCGGAGGTTCACCCATAGCGAACACATTTTCCCCTTAGCTTCATGCTCGTTTTGTCTAGGGGAATCGGCTATTTGTTTTAAAATATGATCCGTACTTACCCGTTTACGAGATGCATCTTCTCCGCCGCTTCCGGGTATGGGCTGCGGGACTGGGCGTTCCTTCTTGATTGACAGTCTTCCGAGAGGCTTCCGACGGTCGCATCCATCGCGTCACGATTTTCTGAAAGAAGCCGAACGTCGGTGCGCAGGCGCAGTATAGAGCCGCACCGACGTTCGGCTTCTTTCGGCTACGAGTGACGCGATGGATGCGACCGTCGGAAGCCTCTCGGAAGACTGTCAATCAAGAAGGAACGCCCGCTCCCGAAGACCCATACCCGGAAGCGACGGAGAAGATGCATCTCGAAAACGGGTAAGTACGAATCATATTTTAAAACAAATAGCCGATTCCCCTAGACAAAACGAGCATGAAGCTAAGGGGAAAATAGAAAAAAAAAACGAATTGGGTGAACTCCCGCTTTAAGTGTAACACTCAGTTTTTTCATTATTACTGTTAAATAAACGAAAAAATTCCACATTACATTTTTTTTAATGATTTTATCCGTTTAATCGAAAAAATTATTGGCCGATTAATCGATTATGAAAATAATCGTTAGTTGCAGCCCTACACCGCACCAAGTAGTGCATGCACCTTTTTTGGAGCCGCATCGAACCAGATTGCATGGTCGTTTTGTACTTTTGCAACCTGCGTTTGGGATGTCAACTTTGTATTGACATTCACACTGTCCTTGCAATTTGGTGTGGGAAATACGCACAAATCTCAGCATTTCCTGCACTGCACAAGTGTGAACCTAGCCTAATGGACAAACGTTTATGGACAACAACACAAAAAACCTTCCTCTTTAAAGAGCGTGTCTATTTGTGGTATTTGTGGCGCTGCTTCACTTCTATTAACAATCTGTAAATATTTAACACCATCTTCTCCATGTCAACTGTCTGCTTCTTCCCTATATAAACACCAGATATAGTGACATCTGTCTAGCCGAGGACTTTGGACATTGATCTGATCTGCAGGCAATTTCCTGTTAGGCCTTCAACAGAAAAAAATAAAAGAAAACTGCAACTTTTCCACTTTATTTTCAAAATGTCATCCCTTCTATCTTATTAATTAAATTAAAAGTCCACCAATTATTGTACCTGGTATATCAACAATTTATTTATTACCTATTACAGTGCCTTGAAATTCCACATTTTGTCATGTTACAACCGAAACCGTAAATTAATTTTATTGCCATTTTATGTGATAGACCAACAAAAAATTTACAAATAAATATGTGAAAAGTGTGGCGTGCATTTGTATTTGGCCCCCCGAGTAAATAATTTGTAGAACCCTCTTTCGCTGCAAATACACCCGCAAGTCTTTTTGGGGATGTCTCCAGCTTTGCACATCTAGAGAGTGACCTTTTTGCCATTCGTCTTTGCAAAATAGCTCAAGCCCTGTCAGATTGGATGGAGAGCATCTGAACAGCAATTTTCAAGTCTTGCCACAGATTCTCAATTGGATTCAGGTCTGGACTTTGGCTGGGCCATTCTAACACATAAATATGCTTTGATCCAAATCATTCCATTGTAGCTCTGGCTGTAGGTTTAGGGTCGTTGTCCTGCTGGAAGGTGAACCTCCGCCCCAGTCTCAAGTCTTTTGCAGACTGACAGGTTTTCTTTGTGAATAAAGCACTTGCCTGCAAAACTTGCGGCGGCGTAACGTAAGGCAAATACGTTACGCCTGCACATTTTTACGCCCATATACGAGAATCTGGGCCACAGTGTTTTCCATGTATTCCAATGGCTCTAGCTCACACCATGCTTTCAGTTTCCGGTCAGTTTCTGCACCGGAAACTGACTGCATTGTGTGAACTAGAGCCATTGGAATACATGGAAAACACAATGCATGCATTTTGTGCAGAAAAAATGCGCACGGAACTGCACGGAACTGCATCTGGTGTGAACTGGCCCTGACTCTGGAACATCTGATATAACTTTTTGTCCCTATGCCACATTTTAGGCCTCAAACACACAGCACCTAGGGTCTTAAAACATAAAAAAAAAATTGTAGCAGCTGGAAATTTGTGTTTGGGAGGGAACTTAGAGATAGGTAAGCAGAGAGCTGTAGCTCTGCAAGTTTCTTCTTCCTCTGTGGAGGGGGGGGGGCCTTTCCTCCAATCAGCTCTCACACAGTGTATGCCCAGACTCCACACCCACTGCTTAAACAGGAAGGAAGATTTGTAACACATTGTGCACTTTCTAAAGAATGCAGAAAGGAGAAGACAGCAGATGTACTGTACAGTACATGTAAAACTTATGTAGGGAGATTTGTTTCATCTGTGTATCATCTGAGGCTGTTCACTTCACTTTGTATGATCCTTGCATCAAGGTAAAAAAATGTTTTAGGCATCAATTTTGGCTTCTCATCCCAATATACTTGCGCTGTGCATGTCTGCAGCTCTTCTCTGAATGAATGAATGAATGAATGAATGAATGAATGAAAAACTTATATAGCGCGGCACATGCGAACTGAATCGCCTCTGGGCGCTTGTTGTTCGTGTCTCATGAAATCAAAAGAGCAGAGTTTTGATCTGTCTGCTGAAAGTCAGGTGGTTTTCCTCCAACCGAATGCTGGTTGGTAAAGCGTTCCATAGTCTAGGACCTTGAAAAGCAAACCTTCTTTCTCCTTTGGACTTGTATTTGGTTTTTGGAACCTTGACCAGATTTTGGTCGCTGGATCGCAGAACGCGATTCGAATTGTGAGGTTCTATCTTGTCGCAAAGATATTGCGGAGTCTTCCCATGGATGCACTTATGTGTCAGGCAGAGTGCTTTAAATGCAATTCTGTCTTTTACTGGCAACCAGTGAAGGGTTCTCAGCGAAGGTGAGATCGATTCCCATGTTTTTTTCCCAGTCACCAGTCTGGCGGCCGTATTCTGTACGACTTGCAGACGGGAGATTTGGTACTTTGGGAGTCCGAGGTACAGGGCGTTAGCATAGTCCAGTCTGGAATTCACGATTGTTCCCACCACGACTGCTACGTCTTCTTTGGGGATAAATGGAATAAGTCTGCGTAGTAGGCGCAACAAATGGTGCGATCCGCTGACTACTGACCCTATTTGTGTGTCCATTGTCATGAAGGTGTCAAAAATGACTCCTAGACTTTTGACTTTGGACTTCTCTCCCCCCGACTTCTGTGTCTAGTGGCTTTGCTGGGGCATTGGGAGACATTGGCTCCCCCTGCTGTCAATCAAAGCCAGTGACAAGGGAGCAGGGAGTGGGGCCGAGTCCCGTTGTCTGTGTCAATGAGCTTTCAGGAGCGAGCACACACAAGTGCCCCCATTGGAAGCAGGCAGAGAGCCCTCCACAAACGGATCTGCTGGTGGTTTTACTTAAACCCCAACGCAACTTGGGCCCCTTTCCCACCAAAATCAAAGAGAACATTCTAGTAGAATAGACTCAGCCCGATCCCACCCATAACTGAAATTACCGTTTACATGAACTGGCCTTCTAAAAAGAAACCCCATCATAAAAAGGGACGTGTAGGCTACCACTGCTACCCTCTGAAACGGATAGTTGACTGGCTTATAATGCAGCTTGTCTGGCTTCTGTACTTTGAGTGACCGGCAGCAGGCCGGCATGCAGATCAGGACACCTGCCTTTGCTGGCTGCATGCTTGCAACCCAGAATGCAGGAGGTAGCTTTTTCAAAAGTCCGCAATGACAGCCCCCCACACACACACTAATAATTTTCTTAGCAAAAAGCTTCTGGGTTAAAATCAGCTAGGAGAACGGATGGCTGGCAGCCACAGCAGATTGCACAAGGAAGGAGGTGCAACCTTCTGTGACAAGTAACTGTGATGAGGCCTGTCACAGCTGTGTCGGCTTTGTGTGTCTGTGTGAAGGCATCATTAGCACAATTAGCAGGTCATTATAAAACAGTGGAATGTGACTCATCAGCAGAGGGAGAAGGAGGGGAACAAACCCCCGCCCCCCCTCTGCTGCATGAATTCAGGAATGGCTGGAATGTGTGCAGTAACCACTGGCTGGAAAATTCCTGCAACTGTATATACAACCACACCAGACGAACCGCACCTGACCATCGATGAGGTGTCAGCAAGGAATTGGTTAACCTTTCAGTCTGTATGAACAGAAAATTAAGTACTGTCCGTGATCCTTTTTTTATTTGCACTAACATAAAAAATTTCAGGACAAGCTTTCGGGGTATGTCCCTTTCTTCAAGGTCCAAGCAGTACTGATTCGTAATTTTTTTTAGCAGAGTGTCAATACGAGAAACAAAAAAACAAAAAATCACTTCAAGTCTGTATAAATAAATACCTGACACATCGCATTATGCAGCAACAGCATCAGTAAAAGCAATCATTGAGCACCAATCTAGTGACTAAATTAGGATAGTATCAATCTGCTGCACATAAGAGGAAGCATTTCCTCAGTCTACTCTCTCCCAGTAATCAGACTGCAAGTCACAGGGTGAGAAACTTGTGAACACAGCCCAGAACTGCGCAGGCACCAGTATATTTACATGACTGTGTCATCTCCGAGCTGGCACCTTAGTCTAGGAAAAAAGATGGTGTTGTCCTTTCTAGAAAGAAAAAAACAGATGAAGGCATTTTCAATGGAAAGTACCGTGATCTCTGTGAGCCAATAAAGCTGGGTATAACATGGGTAGGTTTTTTTTTTGTTCAACCAGCTGGTTGAACAGATCCCGGCATCAAAATAACATTTGGTTGCTGGTTTTACAGTAATGCCGCGTACACACGGTCGTTTTTCGGCATGAAAAACGTAACATTTTTTTTCGAACATGCTGCATTTTTTAACGTCGTTTTTTGGGTTGTAAAAAATTATCGTGTGTGGGCTAAGACGACGTTTTAAACCCGCGCATGCCCAGAAGCGAATTATGAGATGGGAGCGCTCGTTCTGGTAAAACTACCATTCATAATGGTGTAAGCACATTCATCACGCTGTAACAGACAAAAAAGCGCAAATCGTCTTTGTGTCGATCAGTGTTTGCAGTTAATCGGCTTCAGGGTTGATCAGAGTAGTCTTATGGCGAAGGAGTCCCGTGGTCAGAATACAATGACACAGCGGGGAGGACTATCCCATCCCACTCAAATGTGTGGGTGGGGAAAACGGCTCAGTTTTATTTGTTGTTGAGCCCCCCTGGGTGAATGAAAAAATATGAGCCGTGAATGGCTACAGTAACTTTACTTTCTCGGGTATGCACATTGCTGCTTGGTGATGTGCACACTTCCCATTGGTGGTCCAACTGTGGGGCCCTCGAGCTCCAGAAAACTGCAGCACCACAATGGTGTCTGACTACGACAGAGCATTGTCACCCTATGACAGATGTGTCTGAACAAGGATCTCTATGGCAGGATAACAAGAGATTCATTTTTAAATGAAAGCTGCAGATTTAAAAATTACACTGAAAATTACTTTTTTTGAATGACATCAACATGGTAAAGTTTATATGAGGTTATTGTGACATATATTTTATTTCTGGCTGGAGCTGGCCTTTAAGTAGATCAGAACACAGCACGCTGATCGCAATTAAAATGAAATATCTGCAGCAGTCATTCATAGACAAGCCGTATATAAATGATCACAGCCTATGAGAGTGCTTTGCATGTGTTAGCATTAAAGCAGCAGTGTTCGTTAAGACGTCCCGCAGGTTAATTAGGTGACAGAAGCCAATTAAACCATAAAATATTTTATTTTTTTCAGGTGCTCCTTTGGATTGTCACTAAACATGCATGCTCTGGCTGCTGGCTAGGGAGTAGGAAGGGTCTGGAAAAGGGACGCTTGGTGTGTGCTGAACACGACTTATGATTAATGACTGTGCAGCGTCACAGCGCACATCTCCTTGCTCCCCTGATATGCAGCATCACGAGCAAGAAATACGTGGATGTGCCAAATAAGAGACGTGTCAAGACTAGACACCCCAGGCGTGCAGCGAGCTTGAGCAGGACCGAATACTCCCAGATCACACACACAGCTGAAAAGTGACAACGCTTCTTCTCATCCGCTGCTTCAGTACTGAGAACTGCATAGCCAACATTAAACCGTGCAGATGCTAAAGAACTACAGTACATATCTCAGCATGCACTGCCATCCAGCAGTAAAATAAAAAAAATAAAAAGAACTGAATGAGAAAAAACCCCAATGTAACACATTAATTCTCTTCTCTCCCCCCATTGCGCTGTTCAGCCACAAAGCCAGAAAGGAAAAGTTCCACACAAGTTGGATTCCTAGCTTACACGGGGAAATGGACATCCCGTCTGAGAGTACGGATTGTACACAGTGTTGTCGCATGGAGATGCTTCTCTATACTATACAAGTATGAGGTATTTCTTTCAGCTTAAAGTATGATTTCCGTCAGCTCCCGGCACTAAACCGAGCTGGGCATGAAAAAAAAGATGGTACAGTTGCAAAAGTAATTTTTTGATCCCCTGCATATTTTGTAAGTTTGCCCACTTAGAAAGCAATTAGGGGGCTATAATTTTTATCATAGCTGTATTTTAAATGATAGAGACAGAATATCAACCGCAAATCCAAAAAAAAAAAACACATTTGGCATGTTATTTTTTTTTGTGGGGGGGGGGGGGGGTTCAGGTAACTGGTTTTGACAGGTACCCAGCTCCCACTTCCTCTCCTGGCACATAGCAGAAGTTCACCTCTCCCCCTCCCTCCCTGCAATCTTCTGGGACACGTCACAGGTCCCACAAGATTGCATGGCCATTCAGGACAGTGCAGCCCACACTTACAATGCCGGCACCGTGGAAAAAAGAGGGAGAGGAGCGAGGCTTCGGGCAACCGATTCGCTGGACCGTGGGACAGGTGAGTGTTTATTAAAAGTCAGCAGCTACACTTTTTGTAGCTGCTGACTTTTAAATGGGTGAAACTCCACTTTATAGTGGTTGAAAAAAGTCATTATGTGTCCTTCGTAGAAATCCCCTCTGTTATATCCTGTGATATTGCTCATTGCCTTTGTTTCATAAGGCAGTGGTTTTTAACCACTTAAGGACAGTCGTCACGTACAGGTACGTCCTCTAAGTGCCCAGCCGTGGACCCGGTCCGAAGCTCCGTGACCGTGGGACCCGCGGACCCGATCGCCGCTGGAGTCCCGCGATCGGTCCCCGGAGCTGAAGAACAGGGTGAGCTGTGTGTAAACACAGCTTCCCCCGTTCTTCACTGTGGCGCCGTCATTGATCGTGTGTTCCCTTTTATAGGGAAACCCAATCAATGATGTCACACCTACAGCCACACCGCCCTAGAGTTAGAAACACATATGAGGTCACACTTAACCCCTTCAGCGCCCCCTTGTGGTTAACTCCCAAACTGCAATTGTAATTTTCACAGTAAACAATGCATTTTTGACAATGGTCCCAAAAATGTGTAAAAATTGTCCGAAGTGTCCACCATAATGTCACAGTCACGAAAAAAAATTGCTGATCGCCGCCATTAGTAGTAAAAAAAAAAAAATTAATAAAAATAATTAATAAAAATGCAATAAAACTATCCCCTATTTTGTAAACGCTATAAATTTTGCGCAAACCAATTAATAAACGATTATTGCGATTTGTGTTACCAAAAATAGGTAGAAGAATACGTATCGGCCTAAACTGAGGGGGAAAAAAAATTATATATTTTTGGGGATATTATAGCAAAAAGTAAAAAATATAGAATTTCTTTCAAAATTGTCGCTCTATTTATGTTTATAGCGCAAAAAATAAAACCTGCAGAGGTGATCAAATAACACCAAAAGAAAGCTCTATTTATAGGAAAAAAATTACGCCAATTTTGTTTGGGAGTCACGTCGCACGACCGCGCAATTGTCAGTTAAAGCGACGCAGTGCCGAATCGCAAAAACTGGCCAGGTCCTTTAGCTGCCTAAAGGTCCGGGTCTTAAGTGGTTAAATATCCATTTCACATAAATAAAGGCCCATTCGCAGCATTTCAATTTTTGTGCACTACAATGCTATGTTCTAATCTATGTAGCACTGCATTGCTGCATCTTTTGATGAAAATTACCATTAATGGCAATGAATTAAAAACACACTAAGAGTGTAATATGTGTTTTAGTTGTGCGTTTCTCAAGTCACATGTCCATATTTCCCATGTGCCTGCAGGAACAAAATGCATGTTAAAAATGGCTTGTGTTGTATCATATTTAAAAACACAACACATTAAAAACATGCTAAAAACACATTGGGGTTGATTTACAAAAGGCAAATCCACTTGGAAGTGCAATCGCTTTAGATCTGAGGGGAAGATCTGAAATGAGGGGAAGCTCTGCTGATTTTATCATCCAATCATTTACAAGCAAAAATGCAGTTTTTTTTATTTTCCTTGCCTGTTCCCCTCAGATCTACAGCGACTGCACTTCCAAGTGCACTTGTGGTGCAAAGTGGATTTTCCTTTAGTAAATAATCCCCAATATTATGTGCTTTGTGGAAAAGGCATTTGCATTTTCTAACACAATGTGTGAACAGGTCCTAAAAAGTCACTTGTTTTCCCTGAATTAAAACATGTCCATGGGTAAATATTTGTTAAAACCACACAGTGACAACGTGATAATTTTTTAGTTTGAACTTAATTTTCTGTTGTTGGCAGGGAGATCCTTGCAGGTTTTCAGGTACAGCTTACTCTTCAGCAAGGCAAACCCCAAGTACCACAGTACTGGCATCACCAAATTCCACTTTAAATCTCCCAACTAGCAATCAGAGGAAGGAGTGCCTTAGATGATCTCACACTGTAGATATACAGCTAGAATGCTACAGCGCATGAAAGCCTAGTCACAGGAAGTAGTTCATTTTCAGAGGGTAAATCCTTCAGGAATCTGACACAGATGAAGCTAAACTCTTGGCTAAGCAAGTAAAAGAAGCAGGAGTATTTCTTACTTCCTGATTTCTTCCAAATCTGTGCAGTAATCTAGAGTGAAGCTGTGCCTCAAAGTCCAGTCACTGCTGCTCTCTCCTTGTGCAGGGGAACTGGTCTTGTCTCTGTCCCCTCCTGTAGTTTTCTGCAAGCAGCCTGTAGTGGGTGGGGCCTGCTGGGTCCCAACTACAGCTCTAAAACCTTAAAGTGGATGTAAACCCTCCATAGTAAAGTGAACAGCCCCAGATGACACACAGGGATAAACCAAATCTCCCTACATAGGTTTTACATGTATATCCTGCTGTCTTCACATTTATATACTGTTTAGAAGGTTCAGATCATGTTAGGAAATGTTTTCTCTCTGTTTAACACATAGTGTGATGTCTGGGCATACAGCCAATATAGCTAAAATTGCTGATTGGAGGAAAGGCACACACCCCCTCTCATCATAGGCAGAGACTCTGAGGTGTTTTGTAACAGGGCCAACTCCCTGCTAATCTATTTTAGTAACGGACAGAAATTTTAGGCTGCTTTTATCTGATGTGTGAGAGAATTTATCAGGAGTTATCTGGCTGATAACAGAGGAACTGTTCAGGAGAGAGCTATAAGATTTAGCTCATTGAAGAGAGATAACAAAATACTGCAGATATATGTGCCCAGCTCAAATTTCATGAATTGGGTTTACATCCACTTTAATGATACTTTAGAAAGGTGTTCTTGTTTTATTCTTTTAGATTTCTTATACACAAGTGCACCAAAATCACATCACACAACACTAATTACAATTTGATTTGATAAAAAGAAGTATGCAGTCTCATTTGATGAATATACCATTTATTGTGAGCATGACCCCTGTCCTGTTAGAATGAAAACACCAGCAAAAAATGTATTTGGGTCTTCAAAAAAATAAAAAGCTACCTGATGATATACAGCAAGGATCAAAAGCACAGCTGTAGTTTGGGCAAATAGGATAAAATACAAACAATAAATGCACAGAAGGGAGCGAACATTCCACTAAATGAAAGTCATCTCAGTGTAAGCAATCCTTCTCGGCAGTTTTCCCTCGTAATAATAACACGCAGCATCCCACATATGGCGTTCCCTGTCCTGACAGCCAGGAAGTGAGTGCCGAGCGAGCCTGCGTATTCACTCCCCCACTGCTTCAATCTGCACTTTGTAGCATCTTGGCAGACCAGCATCTTGTATGTTAGCTCAAAGTGAACCCAGCATCAGATATATTTTTCATGGTTATTGCAGTATGCTCCATAATGCATCAGCATAATTCCAGGTAATATCGCCCATCACAGAGATCGCAATACTCCCTCTGTGGTGCAGGAAGATGTCCCTGCAAGGAGAACATAATGATTATTGCTAGCGGCTATAGCCACTGGTAAAAATCGCATGCTCGAAATCGGATATGCTGGTTTTAACAAAGTTGATCGATGGATCAACTTGAGTACAATCACCCTGCCTCTAGTCTAGATTAATCAAATCTCAGCCTGTCAGTGCTGAATAGGTTAAAACCCCAACCATCTATGGCCAGCTTAAATGAACCAAGATGGATGTATGACCCAGAAGTTTGGGTTTTCCATTCCTGGTTTTCAGTCAGTGTCTGATGTTTGGAGGAGATGCCCTCACGCAAGTCCAGAGCTTAGAAAGTCAATGACGAGGCTTAACCGCTTAAACCCTGGACCATTTTGGTGGTTAAAGATCGGGCCACTTTTTGCGATTCGGCACTGTGTTGCTTTAACTGACAATTGCGTGCCCGTGCAATGTGGCTCCCAAACAAAATTGACATCCTTTTTTCCCATAAATAGAGCTTTCTTTTGGTGGTATTTGATTACCTCTGCGGTTTTTATTTTTTGCGCTATAAACAAAAAAAAGAGCGGCAATTTGGAAAAAAAATCTATATTTTTTACTTTTTGCTATAATAAATATCCCCAAAAATATCTAAAACATTTTTTTCCACAGTTTAGGCCGATACGTATTCTTCTACATATTTTTGGTAAAAAAAAAAAAAAAAAAAATCGCAATAAGCGTTTATTGATTGGTTTGCGCAAAAGTTATATCTTCTACAAAATAGGGGACTTTTTTTATGGCATTTTTACTAATATTTATTTTTTACTAGTTATGGCGGCGATTAGCGATTTTTTTATCTTGACTGCGACATTATGGTGGACACATTGGACACTTTTGACACCATTTTGGGACCATTGACATTTTTATAGTGATCAGTGCTATAAAGATGCACCGATTACTGTAAAAATGACACTGGCAGTGAATGGGTTAACCACTAGGTGGCGCTGCAGGGGTTAAGTGCTCCCTAGGAAGTGATTCTTACTGTTAGGGGCGTGGCTACACTTGCCACATCACTGATGACCGTTCCCGTTCATGGGGAACGGTCACTAGGCAGAATAGCGGAATGCCTTGTTTACAAAGGCATTCCCCTGTGCTGCTGTTGACCGACCGCAAACCCGCGGCCGCACTCGCGAGGCACACGCATGCCCCCCCCGGCGGCATATTCAAATTGGACGTACCTTTACCTGTCATTCTGTCGACTTAAATAGGCGTTCAGCAAGTGGTTAAATCACACAAGGTCCATCACTGCTTAATTATGAAACACACAAGGAGGTTCATTTATTAAAGGCAAATATACTGTGCACTGCAAGTGCAGTTGCTTTAGATCTGAGGGGAAGCTCTGATGATTTCTATCATCTAATAATGTGCATGCAAAAATTCAGTTTTTTTTTTTTTCTCCTTGCATGCGATTGGGTATGCTTTGAAAAGTGAAGCTTTACCTCACTTACTAAGCTCTGGAGCAACTGCACTTGCAGTGTACAGTATACGGTACTTGCCATTTAACCCCAATGTGTTTAACCATTTGACCATTTAACCATTTGAAATGAAAAAAAAAAGCGAGCGTGAATCACCGACTGTCGGCCTGGCCTTCTACTGGTGTACAAAGCCACAGCCTAAATTTAGAGGTTGTACTAACCTCCTCAGGATTCCATCATAATGAGTGGCTAAGGAAGAATAAGAACAAACAAGCTAAAAAAATAAATAAAAAAAAACACATGGATGCAACAGAACATAAAAACAGCAGGACAATTGCACAAGACTTGGGGTCAAAACAGCAGTTTTGCCCTTTTATTTCACACAAACTATCATTTACAAAACATTTACCAGTTCATTAAGCTGCTCTGGGCAATTTCTCAGCTCATTTTCCAGATAACTGATTAACAGAGAAAGCATCTGTCAGAGAGGTTTACTGGAAATGTTACAGATAACCTTAAAGTGGTATTAAACCCAAAAACATTATATTGCAGGTTACCAATTTTTTTACCAAGTCCTGCAAGCAGCAACTTTGTGGCGGGGAAGGAGCAGTGTAAACACCGCTCCTCCACCGCCCCTGCTCATTGAAGCGGGCCGAAGGTTTAAAACTGCCCACTAGCGGCCGAATAGCGACTCTATAACGACGGTACATTAAAGATAGCGCCACTTTACTGCTAACGCGGCTCAGTGTGAAGGGGCTCTAAAGCCGCGTACACACGACCACTGGAAAAAAAAACTTTTTTCTCGACGCGATTCTTGTCAAGCCTGCCTTGCATACACACGATGGTGAACAAAAAAACGCTGGAGCAAAGCGCGTGACGTACAACATGTACTACGGCACTATAAAGGGGAAGTTCCATTCGGATGGCGCCACCCTTTAGGCTGCTTTTGATGATTTCGTGTTAGTAAAAGTTTGGTAAGAGACGATATGTGCTTTTAAGTCTTCGCGCTTTTCAGTCTGTTACAGCGTGACGAATGTGCTATCTCCATTACAAACACTAGTTTTACCAGAACGAGTGCTCCCGACTCATAACTTGCTTCTGAGCATGCACGTTTTTTTCCCCATCGTTAAAGCCTACACACTACCATTTTTCACGACGTTAGAGCCTGTTCTAAATTTTTAATGCCCATTTTTCACGATCGTTTTTAATGACCAATTTAAAAAATTGCATTTTTCACATCATGAAAAATGGTCGTGTGTACGCGGCATCACAGCTGCAGGTTACCAATTCTTAGATGTGATGGCTGCATTTGTTTTCTTTGGCTTTCTTTCTATTTTCATCTTGTGAGCCAGCCAGTCCGTTGTTTCTGGAGAACAAGCTCTCCAGCAAGATGTACCAGTTTACATGGATGAGACAAACCATTAACAATGGCAGGGGTGCCTTTAATTCATGTAAAACCTTTATCTCGTACAACATTGCAGGATCAAGATAGGGCTCTGGTAAGTATTAGGGGGGCTGAGGGGGCTGCACACAGAAGCTTTTTTAGCTTAAAGCGGAGTTCCAGCCTTTACCGTTTATTAAAAGTCAGCAGCTACAACAAGTGTAGCTGCTGACTTTTAATAAACAGAATCTTACCTGCTCCATGGTCCAGCGACGCGGCCGCCCAGAGCTCCGCTCCACTCCTCTCCTCTCCCCCCTCTCCGCCCGCGCCTCCATTCATAGTGTGGGCCCTTGGCCACAACAGCTTTCGGCTTCACGGCTGGGCACTCACTGTGAATGCGCGAGTCGCACTGCGCTCTATGAGTGGACAGGTGATCTCCTGGAATCTGTCACGTATCCCAGAAGACCACCTAAAGGGAGGGGCCACCAAAGGCGAGAGGAGGAATTGCCTAGGCGGTCCCGGGTTGGAAGTAGGAAGTGGGACAGGAAGTCCCACTCCTACCGAAGCCCACACCCCCCCCCCCAAAAAAAATGACATGCCAAAAGTGGCATGTAAGAGGGCGAGGAGTGCTTAAAGCAGAAGCTCGTTTGGCTGGACTTCTCCTATGGATCACAGGAGTGCAGTTAGTTTTGCACTCCTGTGACACATTTTCAGCAGGGAGCGGACTGCTGACATCACGGATGTCAGTCCAGGCTCCGCATCATTGCAACAATAAAGTCTGAATGCGCCAGGTGCCTGGACTAACACCCCGCTCAGCGAGACGCCGAGAGCCGGAGCTGGCCATCCCCAGCACCTCCAACGGAACAGTGCTCCAATGAGCGAGGAGGGAGCAGAGCAGAGAGCTGTAGACTGTCAGTCACAGCTCTCTGCTCTGCTCCCTCCTTGCTCAGCTCGGAAAACCAAGTGATCGGCGATGTTCGATTGCACGGTTCTCAGTGCAGAGGCACCAGGGCACAGATGCAGCATCAGACCCATGCTGCATCCACCTAGGTAAGTATAAAACTGCAGAAAAATCCTTTACTTCTCTTTTAAACCAAAAAAAACTTCTGGCTTTAGAACCACTTTAATATAACCCTTCTCCACCACTCACCTATGTCTGCTGTGCCTCCTGTTCGCATTCCTCCTGCGCTGTGTTTTACTAATACAAAAGGTGTGTTATTCAGATTCAGAATACTTTATTAATCCGAAAGGGAATTTTTTACTGGCCAGATCACCAGGTGAAAACAGAGAAAACCCCCCGCCCCCCCCCAAAAAAAACTCCCGCAGCCATCACATCTAATGATTGGTAAGCAATATAATACATTTTTGGGTTTAACTGGCCATTATCTCTCACTTCAGCCATGGGAAACTTCAGAGGGAATTTCTTCACAAGTTGTCCCGTTTGTGATCTACGACGGTTAACAATTGGGCGGTTAACAATACAACATCTCCAATGGTTTATTGGCAGGGTTTTTATTGTACAAGTATCTACACAACACAGTTACAACACGCTTATAAAACACCCTAGTAAAAAAAGGCAAACACACATCTAAGAGGTTTTTAGCATTGAAGCTTTTACAAAAGAAGCCAAAGCAATCGTGTGATTTTTGCCTGGCCTTTCTGTTCACTTTCTGCACAGTCAGGACTAAAGCCGAAGCAACAAAGTGATATTTAAAATGCTTTCGAGTAACCCCCCAAATCCTTTACACTCATCGATGCATGGGCGGCCTTCATGACCTTTAGAATTATGATCTGCCAAGGTCATTATTAGTGGGTTTAACCTTTCACCGACTGATCGCAGTTATTGAACAGACAAATGAAAATGACTTTGGATCCAATTCAGCACATTGAATAATTGTTTTTCTCCCTTAGTTGCAAATTTGAGCCTGCTTTAGTCCTAAACTGCCCACAGGCAAGCACACTTTTCATCTGAAAGCTCGGTCAGCTAAAAAGATCGCTTGTATGCAAAAGCTTTCTTAAAGTCCAAATTTGTAATTTTTAAACCCCCTATTGCCCCATAAATAAAGTCCTGCAATGACGTAGGTGGTCTAAGGCAGGAACTAGAGCTGCACGATTCTGGCCAAAATGAGAATCACGTTTTTTTTGCTTAGAATGAAGTTCACGATTCTCTCACGATTCTTTTACATTTATACAAAAAAAAAATGGGATAACTTTACTGGCTAGTTTTTTTTTTTTATTATTTTATTAAAGTAATTTTTTCCCAAAAAATTGCATTTAAAAAAAGACTGCTGAGCAAATACAGTGCAACATAAAATATTGCAACAACCGCCATTTTATTCTCTAGGGTCTCTACTAAAAAATGATATAATGTTTGGGGGTTCCAAGTAATTTTCTAGCAAAAAAAATAAATAATGATTTTAACTTGAAAAGAGCTGTCAGAAAAGGGTTTGATGTTTAAGTGGTTAAACGTTCCTAATTTACTTACAGAAGTCAATGTGATACAATGTTTAGACTTAAAGTGGAGTTCCACCCATAAATATAACATTACATCAGTAGTTTTAAAAAAAGGTCATTAGTCCTTTAAGGAAAAAAAAAAATTTTTTTTAGATGCCTTCAAAGTGTTGTTGCTAGGCAGAATAGTTAATCTTCCCTCTTCCTGCACCTAGGTGCTTAAGCTTCCTAACCTACACCGCACAGACTCCTGGGAATGTAGTGGGTGTAACTTTCCAGGAGACTGTGCACTCCCCAGTCTCGAAGAATCATGTGACTTAGGTTTCAGATCAGGTTTCAGCACCTGTACTGTCCATTACACTGCTTGTGCAGCATTGAGCATGTGCAAGATCTACAAGGCTGAAATCCAGGAAGTCATACAGTCTGGCTTCATGATGCCCACACTTAAGATGGCCCCAGTCAATTTATATTTTATAAAGTGTCTAAATGCTGTAACAACCTAACAAAACGGACCTTAGTTTACAGACTAACTTTACTAGAATACATTAAGCTTGTGTATTACAGGGGTATTTATATTTAAAAAGTGAAATTGTGGCCGGAACTCCGCTTTAACTTTCCACTGATAAAGAATGTTTTCAAAACTTGGCAGATTTCCCAGACTTTGACTTTTGGCTGAGAGCAGAGAGGAAATTCTTTGCATGTCAAAGATCGTGAAACCCTGTGTCAAGAATCGCAATGGGAAAAAGATCGCGATAACGATTCTTAACGATTAATCGTGCAGCTCTAGAAGGAACCAGTGAGAAAACGGGCACACAGGCACCGATCATCAAGGAATATTTACAAACCCCTAGTGCTGAAACAGAGGAAGGGTGGTAGAAATGGGCCACCAAATAGAGGAGTAGAGATCAGTCTTCTTCAACCAGGGTTCTGTGGAACCCATGGGTTCCCCCCAAAAGTTTCTATGGGTTTCTTGAGCAATGATCAATGTTTGCTTCTTACATAAGTAACCACTGCCAGCATTAATCTTTTAAGCTCTTGAGGAATTTTTCTCAATGACCACAGATGTAGGAAGCATCCTTCCCAATGACCACTGCACTAATGTACTATGAGTTATTAATAGATTCATTATTAGCCGGTGTTTCCCAAGAGTGAAACGTTGTTTCAAGTGTTTCTCCATTTTCAAAATGTTGAGACTGGCTGGTATAGATTGCCTTTTTGTGCATGAGAGTGAAGCTCCGTTACATACGGAAACCCAAAAACAAAAAATGTAATCTACTGCAGCCTACCAGTCCTTAGATGTGGTGGTTGCATTAAAGTTCTTTCTTTATGCCCTCTTCTCATTTATGTGCCCTTGAGAAACAAACGTTCTGTCCAAGGGCGACAACCCTCACTCACCTTTCTGTATTAGCACAACAAAATAGGACAGGACTTTGGAACCCCTACCCTCTCCTATTTTTAATAACAGAGGGACACGGTTCTGTGATACTCAGGGATACTTGAGAACAATGTAATTGATAACGTCCTGTGCTGACTTATCAGCTCACACGATTTCTGGGCCAACCAACAAGATGTATTTTATTTTTTTCAACAGTTATGACAAAATGCTAGCAATAGTATATTTAACATACCAAAAAAGACCACACAAGAGAAGGTCATGTGTACAGGCATCCTTTAGAACCTCTGGCAAGATTCCACTGAGTCTTGGCAGTTGATCGCTTGATTGAAGAACCCTTAATGAATGCTAAAATCTAGTTTTACATCCCACCTCCTCCTAGATCCTAATTAAAAAAATAGGATTTTTGTACTCACCATAAAATCCTTTTCTCTTAAGTTCATGGATGGATGGATGGACACAGCAGCTTAATCCTCCCAAGCCTCCGGTCCCCGGGGGCCCCTCCGCGGCCTTTCCTGCTTCGCCTACTTAATTACCGTGACAGAGATCGAATCCTGGCGGCTGCCAGGGAGAAGAGGGATTTGATGTTTGAGGGAGCCAGGATCATGCTTTTCCCGGATTACTCTCCTGAGGTGCAACGCCAACGCCGCTCTTTCACTGAGGTGAGAAGGAACCTGCGTGACCAAGGCCTCAAGTTCAGCCTGCTGTACCCCAGTAAGTTACGGGTGATAGACGGGGACCGCACGCGCTTCTTTACGGATCCGGAGGCGGCTATGTCCTGGCTGGAGACCCGCTGATGAAGCATACCTCGTGGCAAGTATCGAGACCAGTTTTCTGATTGTCCCTGGGTCACCCCTTCCTCTTCTTCCCGCCTTGATGGTATCCTTGTTGGTGGGCTACAGCTTCGGGGTTTCAGATGGAGATCAGCTCTCCCCCCCCCTTGTTTTTTCCCCCTTTTTTTGTCAGTGCTGACTAATTTTTACATTTGTTTTTCCTTTTATTTTAATATACCATTGCCATCCGTTGCAAGATGGCTGATGCAGTCCCTGATCCCAAATCCTGCTGCTACAGGGGGGCGAATATGCATGTGTCCCTCAAGAGGTATTCTCTCTACATTGTGAACTGAGATACGATTCCCCCCATCGTTTCATCTTTTTATTATTTCATTTATTTACTTTCTCCTCCCCGTTTTGCTGGACTGTCCTCCTTCCGCTGCCTTCCGAAATGGGGGTCTCTACCCCCCGCACCTCGGCCCCCGTGCCCTGCTCAGGCCTGGAATCTGCCCATTCCGATGTTTTAGAGCTGGTTACCCAGCGTGTGGACACGGCGGCGCATCACCTAGACTCCACGGAACTGTGACGGGCAGGAGCCGCTACCCCCCCCCCAGTGCTTGTTTTGTCCCTTCTTCATTTTTATTTTATTTTTGTTTCTTGTTTTTGGATCTACTATTGCGCCCTGTCCCATTTGGGCTCCCTGGGCATGAACATTGACCGCAGACCCTCGCTGTGAGAGGATAGCCCTGCGGATATTGTGTAGGGTCCCCAGTTTAGGGGCCCATTTACACCTTTAACGGTTAACTGTTTTTTGGGGAAAAACTATTCCCATCCCTCGGGCAGTTGCTAGAGGTATGGGACATAGTCGGATAGGCACCCAGTGCCTGGGAAATTTGTTATTTTCTGTGTTTACTGTATGTGTTATGCTCAATGTCTTTTACTCTATAAGGATGATGGAATGTGCAAGGTTGGCCTATGTGTCATGCAGTGTACTCGGTGTCTTGCTGCTCCTGAGGTGTCCTGAGCTGTTCTCATATGGGTATCCTGTCTTCCCTTCACCCTTTATGCCTAATGGCTGATCGCCCGACTGACTCATTCTCTATCCTCTCCTGGAATGTCAGGGGACTTAATTCCAAGTTTAAGCGTGCCACCCTCTTCCAATATTTGAAGTCACGCCCTGTACAGCTCATCCTACTCCAGGAAACTCACCTCATGGGCAGCAAGATCCTGACCTTGAAAAAGCCCTGGGTTCAGCGGGCGATACATGCTACGTATTCTACATATGCCAGGGGGGTGACAATCCTTGTTCATAAGAATTTTCCCTGTGTCATTGAAGAAGTCCGTACGGATCCCCTGGGTAAATATGTGATACTTGTTTTCACACTGTGGTCGCAGAGGTACATTGTTGTTAATGTGTATATCCCCCCTCCCGTCTCCTCAGCCCTACTATATGATGTTCTAGACAAGATTACGCCCTTCTGCCCTGGGAGGGTTATGGTGATGGGGGATTTCAATGCCATCTTGTCCCAAGAGTTAGACAGACCTACCCCACCGAAGTCACGATGTTCAGATTTATTGGCCTGGGCTCAGGCGCTGGGCCTGGAGGAGGTCTGGAGGTGGAAGCACCCAGATGTGCGCGCATATTCCTGTTATTCAGCGTCCTACAAGACCGCATCCAGGATAGATTTGGCCTTCTCCAACCCTGCACTGTTAGCGGATGTGTTGGAGACGGACTATCTTCCCAGCGGTCTGTCGGACCATAGCCCGCTGTTGGTGGTGCTCCGCTCTCCGGCCTCGAGATGTGCCGCACTTTGGAGGCTGGGCGCGCAGTGGATCACTCACCCTGACGTGACTACTATTGTACCCCCCCTACTGACAGAATTTTGGGAGAAAAACGCTGGTACGGCCTCCCCGGACGTAGTGTGGGACACCTTTAAGGCATATACAAGGGGGCAATACATCTCCTCTATAGCTAGTGTCAAAAAACAACATTCGGCGCAGCTGGGTGACTTAGAGGAACTGGTTACAGACCGCACTGCCACCTATAACTCTGACCCCTCTTCGGATCATTTTGATCTGATGATGGCGGCCCAGCGTGACTTACACCTGCACACAGCTGAAGCGACGCGTCTGGAACTACATAAGGGCAGACAGAGGGCCTTTGAACAGGGGGACCGGAATGGCCGGTTTCTGGCCATGATGGCCCAACACGACCAGCCTCTCACGACCATATCTATCCTTCAGACTCCGGGAGGGGGAACTGTGTCCTCCCCTCGAGACATACTGCAGACTTTCAATGACTTCTACAGGACCCTCTACTCTTCTGGGTTGCCCGCGGGCTTCCGGCCTGAGACACTAGGTGACCTGCTTGATCCCCTGGCGTTGGGCTGGCTCTCCGACCAGGAGAGGGAAGCCCTAGTGCAACCATTCACAGCTCTTGAGGTTCAGAATGCCATCCAGTCCTTCCCACCGGGCAAAGCGCCCAGACCGGATGGTCTCCCTTTAGACTTTTATAAAGCTCATGCGGGCCTCCTGGCCCCTTTATTGGCACAGCTCTACACTACATGCCTAGCCGAGGGCAGCCTCCCCGCTTCTATGTACCATGCCCACTTGACACTGATCTACAAACCTCCAAAAGACCCTACTTCCTGTGCATCTTACCGCCCTATTGCCCTACTGAACACTGACTTTAAAGTGCTTACTAAGTTACTAGCCCTTAGATTATACCCCATGCTGCCCACGGTGATAGACTCTGACCAGACGGGGTTCATGCCCAAGAGGTCTACGGACGTTAATCTTAGGAGGCTTTTTACAAACATTCACACCCAACACCTTAACACCGGAACGAGGACCGTGGCCTCATTGGACGTGGAAAAGGCCTTCGACACGGTCGAGTGGCCTTTCCTATGGGAGACCCTGCGTTGGATGGGATTCCCCTTGCTTTTCATAACTTGGCTACAGGTAATTTACAAGGCCCCCACTTCGTCGGTGCGTTTGGGTGGTGGAGTTTCCGTCCCCTTTCAGCTTTCTCGTGGCACTAGGCAAGGCTGCCCCCTTTCCCCGGCCCTATTTGCCCTTGCCATCGAACCTGTGGCAGAGGCTCTTCGTACATCCCTCCACATTAAGGGGCTCAGGGTGGGTATGCTAGAGGAGAGGGTGGCCTTATACGCCGATGATATGTTGCTTTTCCTGAATGATGCAGGCCCCTCTCTGCAGGGCGCTTTGTCTGTTCTGGACACCTTCGCCCCGGTCACTGGACTCAAAGTGAACTGGTCCAAATCTCTCCTGTTCCCGATAGACCAGGCGGCCAGATCCACATCCCCCCCTGATAACCCTCTTTGCTGGGTGGACACGTTTAAATATTTGGGAGTATATATCTCTACCTCGGCTTCTGACTTTGTCCCCCTTAATCTCTCTCCGGTTCTGGTGGACGCCCAATCCAAGTTCAAAGCCTGGGGCAACCTCCCTCTATCGGTCTGGGGGAGGGTGAACCTTCTTAAAATGAAAATAGTTCCCAAACTTCTTTATCTTTTCCGTCACTCGCCGCAGTGGGTGCCTAGGTCCTTTTTTACTAAACTGAATCAACTCTTTTCTTCCTTTATCTGGGGGTCCTCTCCGCCGAGGTACAAACTATCTACCTTAATGAGGCCGAGAACGCAGGGTGGGATGGCATTTCCTGATTGCTACAAGTACTACCTCGCCGCCCAGCTGGTAACGGCGGCCTGGTGGTTGCGGCCGGATGGTACCAACACTTCCACTGCTCTCGAGGCATCGGTGGTTGGCTCGCTGGAGGCCCTCCAGCTCTTGCTGTTTCGGGGCCCCCGTGCGCCATACTCTCTCACTCCTTCCATGCTTACCACCCTGAGGGCGTGGCGGACCAGCCTAGCCATCGAAAAATGTAAGCCCACTGAAATTTCACCTAACGCCCCGATCTGGAAAAACCCTACCTTGAACCATCTTTACAGGTTGTTAGATCCCCTCGCGTGGTCGAAGCACGGCGTGAAACTGGTCTCCCATATTGTGTCACGGAACGCGTTGAAATCCTTCGCCGAGCTCTCGTCTGAGTTCAACCTGCCCACTCACTACTATTTCAGGTACCTCCAACTATCACCCGCTTTTTCGGCGCAGTTTCCTTTGTCCTCCTGTATCGTGGCCCAGTCGGAGCTGGAGAGGACACTCAGATTCGATTGTTGCGTGAAGCCCACATCACACCTATACTCCTACCTACTCTTTGTGTCCCTCCCTCCCCTTGACGGGCTGCGAGCCAGGTGGCAAATTGACATCCCCACGCTAGATACAGACGACTGGGATGACATATGGGACCTTCCCTTCACTACGTTGGTGTCTGTCCGCGATAGACTGGTCCAATACAAAATAGTGCATAGGGCATACTTCACCCCCTACAGGTTACACAAGATGAACCCTTCACACTCACAGAAGTGCTGGCGCTGCGGCGCCTCCCCGGGTGACTTCCCCCATATTTTCTGGCGATGCCCAGAGGTGATGCACTATTGGGAGGCTGTGCTGGAACTGACCAACAAGATTGCTGGAACATCACTACCTTTCACTATGGAGGTATGCCTCCTGGGCATAATAGAGAATGTTGTCCGAACCTCGGCTAGACGTACCCTAGTAAGCCTGTTGCTTTTTTACGCCCGCAAGAACATAGCTATGCATTGGAAGAAACCCTCGCCCCCATCCTTAGTGCAGTGGCGGCGACTGGTGAACGCCAGCCTTCCTTTATATAAAGACACGTATGCCAATCGTGGCTGCCCGCAGAAATTTGATAAGATATGGCGGGTCTGGGTGGAGGAATCCGAGACTGCGGGTTGAAGGTTCTGAGTTGTGACACCTCCCTTTTCCAATCCTCCACCCCTATGTGTATGCCGTTCACTGCAGGTACCAGCCTATTAACATGCTTGCACGGTAGATGATGTTATCCCTCTGTTGTACCAACTGCCTCTCCTTGAGAGTCGTACGATGTTGAGCTGTCTGTGTCTAGTCTTGTCTAAAATGTGATGTTTAATGTGTTTAAAAATCTCCAATAAAAATATTTTTCAAAAAAAAAAAAAAAATAACTTTTACCCTTAAAAATCTCCATAGGCGACGTTTAAAAAATTCTATAGGTTGCATCTTTTGAGCTACAGAGGAGGTCTAGGGCTAGAATTATTGCTCTTGCTCTAACGATCACGGCAATACCTCACTTGTGTAGTTTGAACACCGTTTTCATATGCGGGCGCTACTCACGTATGCGGTCGCTTCTGCACACAAGCTCGTCGGGACGGGGCGCTTTAAAAAAAAGTTTTCTTATTTATTTTATTAATTTTACATAAAAAAAAAAAAAAATGGATCACTTTTATTCCTATTACAAGGAATGTAAACATCCCTTGTAATAGAAAAAAACATGACAGGTCCTCTTTAAATATAAGATCTGGGGTCAAAAAGACCTCAGATCTCATATTTAGACTTAAATGCAAAAAAAAAATTTAAAAAATGTTGTCATTTGAAAAAATGACAACTAGAAAATATTGCTTTAAAAAGCATGGGCGGAAGTGATGTTTTGACGTCACTGCCGCCCTGCTATGCTATGGGGACCATCTTCCCTCACTCGTATCCCAGCCGACCAGGGGACAGGACCCGATCGCCTCCGCCGCTACTGACGGCTCCGGTAAGCGGCGGAGGGCACGGGAGAGGGGGGCCCTCTCCCGCCGCCGATAACGGTGATCTTGCGGCGGATCCTCCGCGGAGAACACCGTTATCAGTTACAGGACCACTCAAAGAAAATATGGATATCTCGGTTGTGGCAGCAGCTGCTGCCGTTACCGAGATATCCATCTTTAAAGTACCGACGTATATGTACATGAAAGGGTCCTTAAGTGGTTAAAGGTAAATGGAGTCAACATAATTACATCAATGGATTTTCTATAATTACATATATACAGTATTTGCCCACATACTACAGAATATACATTTTGCCTGGAGTGGGGCTTTAACAGAAAGAGCATGAACAGATTATTTCGTTATGGTCCATAATTACATTGAGTTAAATTTAAAGCGGATGTGCCATGAAAAAAAAAAAAATTAAAAGCCAGCAGCTACAAATACTGCAGCTGCTGACTTTTAATGTTAGGACACTTACCTGTCCTGGAGTCCAGCGCCGTCTGCAGCAGAGGACGAGCGATCGGCGGGAGTTACACTTTAGGGTGGAGCTCCGCTTTAAAGGGTATAGTACAATGAGACTGCAACATACACTGTATGGCCAAATTTAGATGTTGGACACTGATCTGTGGAGCTGAAATATTTTTCACTTTTCTATCTATTTTAAGATAATTATATGCAATATTGTACCTGGAACAGGATGGATATGAAATCAATGATTTAAAAAACAAACAAAAAAAGATTTTTTGATTTAAATCAGATATTTTGAATTGGCTTTGATTTTTTGATTTTTATCAAATTAATTTTAATAAAATCCTATTGAAGTAAAGATCTAAAGATAGTTGTAGGTGTTTTGTTGAATTCTGTTAATGAAGGAATGTGACTTCTCAGGTGCAGTAATTAGGTCATGTTAATTATAGACCGGCGCCGAAAAGTCTGGAATGTTAAGCAATTAGCCATCTGAAGGTGTATTGAAGCCCCCCCAGGGTGTGATGTGTGGGTAGAGAGTTTGATTGTTCCTGTGATCACTGAAACATGCCTTGAAAACTGTATATAAACTTGAGAGCTAACCATTAAAAGTGGTCATATATTTTGAAACCAGTAACAGAGCAAGTCTCGTTATTCTGGGAAATGGGATGTCTGATGCCTGCTGGTTTGTCTGTGTGTCGGATAAGCTGTCGTGGGTTGATGGAAGGTCGTAAACGGTGGTGACCGTTACAACCGCTCCTCCACCGTTCATTCCCATTGAAATTAATGGTAAACCACGACTATAGCGTCCGCAATGCGCCTCTGCGGTATTAACCCCTTTTTCGACCGATAGTGGGGGTTAAAACCGCACCGCTAGCGGCCGAATACCGCCGCAATTCCGACGGTATAGTGCCGCTAAATATAGCGCCGCTATACTGCCACCGCACCTCCTGTCCCAGTGTGAAAGGGGCCTTAAAGTGGATGTAAACCCAATTCATGAAATTTGAGCTGGGCACATATACTGTATCTGCAGTGTTTTGTTATCTCTTTTCAATGAGCCAAGTCTTATAGCTCTCTTCTGAAAGGTTCCTCTGTTATCAGCCTGAGAATTCCTGACATTTTTTTTCTTTTTAGACAAAAACAGCCTGAATCTTTTGTCAAAGGTGGTTGCTAAATAAGATTAGCAGAGAGCAGCTCCTATTACATAACACCTCTGAGAGTCTCTGCCTATGATGAGAGGGGGTGTGTGCCTTTCCTCCAATCAGCAATGTTAGCTATCTTGGCTGTATGGCCAGACATCACACTCTGTGTTAACCAGGAAGAGAAAATCTCCTAACAAAATCTGAACTTTCTAAACAGTATATAAATGTGAAGACAGCAGATATACATATAAAACCTATGTAGAGAGATTTGGTTTATCCCCGTGTATCATCTGAGGCTGTTCACTTCACTGGGTGTATGGAGGGTTTATATCCACTTTAAGCACGTTGCAGTAATGCAATGAGCCTCAATACAAGAGAAATCACACACTCCTGTTTAGCCATAGTAAAATAAGTCCCATATACGGTATGTGTGTTTGATTTGTGTTTTTAGCATTTTGCCTGAAGTTTAGCTTTATTAATGTAAAACAACATTTAATATAATGGAACTGATGTAAAGTGTACCTTTATATACCCAACTAAATAAATAGCTTTAGTGATAAATAAAGAATAGGTAGTATACTGTAACCCTGACTGTTTGCCTTGTGCTTGCCATGTCATGCATTTTATTGCCCGGGAGGTGCGTTAACAAAATGTCTGTTCTCATATCTCCCCATATATTGCTAACTCTTCGGGCAGGGAACGTTCAGGCACTCAGGCAACGACTGTCCAGCAAAACACATCTCATATCTTGTTATCATCAAACCATTCCTCTCCAATTCCTAGGAGCCAGAGTGCCTAGGAAAGCCCACAGAGTTCCTTCTTCCACCTCAGTACATGATCTCCTGCCCATTTGGGCACACATTTTCAGAAATGTATATGATTTTAAAACAATCATACAGGAGGCATGTGGGTTTACCCCTTCCCATTTTTGTTTTGTCAAAGCAGGGGGACACCCCCCCCCTCAAAATAAATAGCATATATATATATATATATATATATATATATATATATATATATATATATATATATATATATATATATATATATATTTATTTTTTTTATTTTTTTTATATTTATATTTATATTTATATAGCAAAAAAAATGCTTTCACAGCAATGCTCATCTTCAGTCCAAAGCTGTCCCCTGCAAAACTGAACCCAAGATGTCTGGGACATGCCCCTTACCCGAGACTGACAGTGAAGGAGAAGCAGCACAGTGATGATCTCATCTCTCTGTCACTTTTCGCTCGTTCTACTCTTATTGGCATGCTGTGTCAGCACATTAACTGACAGGCTTCTAGTGCTGCTTCTCCCTCCACCAGTCTGAGCTCTTCTGTACAGCGACTTCAATAAGCTGATGAGTTACATGGTACTTGCACTGCTTGTAATACATAAAATACAGTGTAATAAAACAATTGTCATATTTTAAAGTGGAGTTCCACCCAAAAATGGAACATAGATGGATCAAAAAACAAACCAAAAAAACAAACAGATTCCCCCACCCACAAAGGCGAGAAGGATGAAGGAATCCTCTCTGCGGTGGTATTCTGACAGCAGGGACCATTTACTTTCAGAATACACGGATTAGCATAGCAGCCGATTGGCTACATGCTGATTAAATGAACATTTTCCAACATTTCCTTTCAAGAGAAGCTGATCATTAGAATGTTTCTTAATGTTAACTTAAAGTGGCACTTCAGTAATTTTTTCAACTTTCCAGTACTAAATTCTCTGCCCTTGTTGTTTTAACTTTGGATAGTAAAACATTTTTTTTTCTGCCAGTAAAAACCTTATACAGCCCACTTCTTGTTTCTTGTCTGGTTATTGGTGTAGGCTTATGACATCATGCACAGCTCTCTCTCTCTCTCACTCTTGTGAGAGTTTGCCAGTAAGGGAAGGGGGAGGAGTCGTAAGAGGGCCAATGAGAGCTGCAGAGCTGGAGGTGTGCGTCTGTGTAAATCCAGAAAGTGAACAGGCAGCAGCTTCAACTGCCCACAGTTAAAATGGCTGCAACCAGACTTAGTAGAGGGAGATTTTTGCAGCATATTTGGCAAGTATAGAATGACAGTATATATAGAATAATATGCAAAGTGGTTGGAGGGAAGCTTCAGAACAGCAAAGATGGTTTTATCACAAATTATGTGAGCAGACTGAAGTTCCTCTTTAACAACGCTATAAATCTTTTTGATTGCTTCATTAACATGCCAGAGCAAAATATTTCTCCATAAACAGAAAGGCAAAGAAATACATCACAACATGGTAACAATGATAATTCAAATTCAAATTCTTCTTCAGGGAGCCAATGTTTTTACGCAGACATAGGTTCTATGAAGAAAATATATATTTTCTTCATAGAACCTATGTCTGCGTAAAAACATTGGCTCCCTGAAGAAGACCGCTACTACGAAGGTCGAAACGCGTAGGGGCTTTGTGTCTGCGGTGTCTGACCCAATGAGGAGAGAGAAAGCCAAGAAAGCCTCTGCTCTCGTGCACTTTGCTGGATTGAGATTGGGCTCAGGTAATTATAAGCAGGGGCTTGGGGCTAAGCTGCATGCAGAATGCATTAATGTAAAAAACCTTCTGCCTTCAGAACGACTTGAAAATGGAGCTCCACCCAAAAGGCGAAGCTCTGCTTGTTTGATTCCTCCCCCCTTCCGCTGCCACATTTGGAACCTTTCGGGGCGCTTCAGGCGACAAAACGCTCAGGTGTGAATGCAGCCTTACATCCAGCAGCCCATAAACATGTCCATCACAATATTCTATCAAAGTGCGGACTAAAAACGAATGTCACAGATGTCTGTTCTGCTCTGACTCTATTACCTGCTGAATGGAACAGAGCACACCCGTGTGAAAGGAACTTTATACATTAGCAATCTGGATCCTAATATAAGACCATGCAACACTTTTAATTGGGAGCAACATTTGCTTTTATTGGACATTTTTGGGGTCAGCAGTTGCTGAACAATGAGAGATAACATCAGAGGCGCTCTGATATGTATCTGCAGGCTGTATCCTCTCTTACAATAATAGATACTGACAGCGATCGCGTTACCATGACATCGGGTATGAGTGTCGATCACCCATGCCTTCAGGCACTGCTTTAAACTTTCTCCTTTAGGGGTTTTGTCAAGCTTATTTAAAGAAAAAAAAAATCTTAGTTCGGTTTTCTAATGTTATCTCCAGAAAGCACATCTTATTTGTGCAGATATATTGTTTAAAAAAAAAGGCATTGAAAACCCCCAGCAAGCTTGCCACTTTTACTGGAACTCGCTGCCATTGGCTCTAATGGACAGTCCACTAAACAGCCAATTACAAAGTCTGGTCCACCCACTTCCTAGACACCTCTCAAAGACCACTGGCAGCTAGAGGTGGATCCGAGGCCTGAAGTGCATGCACTGGGGGTGATCCGAGGACTAAAGTGCATGCACTGGGGCTGATCCGAGGACTAAAGTGCATGCACTGGGGCTGATCCGAGGACTAAAGTGCATGCACTGGGGCTGATCCGGGGACTAAAGTGCATGCACTGGGGCTGATCCGAGGACTAAAGTGCATGCACTGGGGCTGATCCGAGGACTAAAGTGCATGCACTGGGGCTGATCCGAGGACTAAAGTGCATGCACTGGGGCTGATCCGAGGACTGAAATGCATGCACTGGGGCTGATCCGAGGCCTGAAGTGTATGCACTGGGGCTGATCCGAGGGGAATTGGGGCTAATCTGAGGTCTTAATGAAAGGCATGCATTGGGGGCAATAAGTATTTGGAATAATAAAAAAAAAATTAAGTGTGTTGGCCTATATTAGACTCAAGTGTAATTTCACACAGTTTACAATTTTACACAGCTGAACATTGAAAGAAGCAATCAGAAGCCCTGGCATTACATCATTTTGGTAAATCTAAGGCCCCTTTCACACTGGGGCGTTTGAGCGTTATTCGAGTGAAGCCTCAAAAGTTTTCTAGTGTGTATGAGGTCTTATATAACAGAAGCTGGATGTTGAATGTCCAAGACAGGCCAACCAATCTTGTAGAATGAGCCGAAAGGATACACACGATACGAAAATCGGAAGTAAAACATTTTTCGACAAACGATCTTCAGATTTTCAGATCGTTGGTTTTGTGCTTTTGACAGCCGATTTCGTTTTTTCGCCCGACAAAAGCTGGATAAAATGTTTGTTGTATGTGAACTCTACGTACAATTTTCGTATAATTAGTACCGTTTTTGTACAAATCATAAGAGCAAGACTACACATTCTCAGAAACTATTCAACACATTACGTCACTTCCGAAGTTATATTCTATAGTACAAGAATTTTCATAAGGTGAGTAACCTCTTAACTTTCGCCATGAGACTAGCATACAACAAAAAACGGATGAACGGTCGTCCGAAAATCTGATCGTGTGTACGAGGCTTTAATTGGTCAGGGAGTCTCCTTACCCTTCATTGAATAGGCTTGAGAATGAATAGTAATTGTGGATCCTGAAGCAGAAGAACCCTGCTTGGCACCGCTATGTGGTAGAACAAAGAGATCTGATTTTCTGATTGAGACAGTGACCACAATGTACACGTTTCTTAGCACATACAGCTTCCAAACAGTGACGAGCTGCCCCCTTTTGGTTTTTAGGAGAAGGAAATAGGGAGGACAACACAAAATCTTCATTTATGTGGAAAAGATTAGATGCAAGATTAGATTAGATGTATTTAGATGCAACAGCACCTTTCCTTGTGTACTATCAAAATGGATTCTCTACAGGACAGAGCAGCCATCTATAAAACCAGTCTGGTGGAGTCATAAAAAAAAAAAAACACTTTACAGATAAGATCCACTAAAAAAAATCCTGGTTAGGTTCAAAAAGCATCTTTTGTAGCATCGAAAGTACCAAGGAAAGGTTCCACGGCATCACTGAAGTCCGGCAAGAAAGCGTGATTACTGCAAACCCATAAATACTTCCAGCCCTAAGACCGTGTATAATTATAATATATATATATATATATATATATATATATATATATATATATATATATATATATATATATATATATATATATATATATAGCCTTCGGGTGGAAAAGGTTATACCAGGATCATGACTGCAGCTACGATCCTTGTATCAAAGGATCCTTAAAGGGTCACTAAAGGAATTTTTTTTTTTAGCTAAATAGCTTCCTTTACCTTACTGCAGTACTGGTTTCATGTCCTCATTGTTCCTTTTTGCTTTGAAGTTGCTGTAATTCTGCTGTGATCTCCACACTTCCTGGTTGCCTGTTTCCTTATAACCATGGTACTGGGAGATTTTCACGGTGGCCTAAGCTGTCATTACTGTGTGTCTAAAACTCCTCAGGACCAATCAGATTCATTTTAAAAACAAAACACTGCCCTGGATTTGTTTGTTTTTGTTCTGTGAGTCTTCCAGACTCACCTCTCACCCGGAAATTCATGTATGTACCTTTAAAACCGAAAGTGAACTAGAGGCACATTATATGATAGATTAAATTCAATTTTTAATCATTTTTAAAAGGAATCAGTTAACTTTTATGTCTCTATACCCAATAAACAGTCATTTCAGCAAAAACATTTTTTTCCTTTAGTGACCCTTTAATCAAACTGATCTTGATTTGATCAGCTGCAGAGGAGAGATAAGGGGTCTAATCACTGACCACGCTATCACAAGGAATGTTGTTCATCCCTTGTGATAGCAAAAAAAGTAAAAAAAAAAAAAAAAAGAAGAAGTTAGGAAATGGAATGTGAATAAAATTTGGCGCCCCTGTCCCCCTGTGCAAGCACAAATGTAGGTCCTGCACGCTATGTAAATGGTGATAGCACAAAATGCTATGACTAAGTACTAGTTGAGTCAGCTGTACATCCCTGTACTTTGTGCTGTGATTTGTAGTGCATTTTTCCTTTTTAAAATAAAGACAACCATCAAGGTTTTTTGGAGTGCGGCTGTCCATATTTCCTTTTTTTACTAGTGATTGCACAACACATATAAAGTGTGGACGTGAACATCAGAGTGAGAGTAATAATTGTAGTGCCCGAGTTTACATTTTAAAGCGACGCCTATGGAGATTTGTAGGTATCATAGTTTGTTGCCATTTCACGGGCATGTGATATTTTAAAAACTCAATATGTTTTACAAACTGAAGTGCCCCTTTCTTTTGGGCTTTAACAGCCATGCCGTCAAAGCCAGCGACTGTGTAGGGTAGAGCTGCACGATTCTGGCTAAAATGAGAATCACAAATTTTATGCTTAGAATAAAGATAACGATTCTCTCACGATTCTCGTGGCAAAACATCATCTTTGACATTATACAAGAAAATTGGGCAAACTTTACCGTTTCTTTTTTTTAAATTCATTAAAGTGTATTTTTTCCCCAAAAATTGTGTATTAGAGAACGCTGCACAAATACAGTGGGACATAAAATATTGCAACAAATCGCCATTTTATTTCCTAGGGTCTCTGCTAAAAAAATATATATAATGTTTAGGGGTTCCAAGTAATTTTCTAGCATAAAATATTGATATTAGCTTTGTAAGACAAAGGTTTAGTCTTTAACCACTTAAAGCGGTTCTCCACCCTAAAGTGGAGTCCCGCTGATCGGAACCCTCCCCCCCTCCGGTGTCACATTTGACACCTTTCAGGGGGGAGGGGGGTGCAGATACCTGTCTAAAGACAGGTATTTGCACCCACTTCCGGCCACACGCTACGGGCGAAAGACGGGTTTTTCTGACTTCCCGTCTGTCGCCCGTTGTGTGCTGGGAACACTCGGCTCCCAGCACACAGCATGCGCCGTAGGGAACCGGGCAGTGAAGCCGCAGCGCTTCACTTCCTGGTTCCCTCAGCGTGGATGGCGGGGGGAGCAGCAGAGAGACGAGCGATCGCTCGTGCTCTGCTGCGATCAGCGCTGGACTCCAGGACAGGTAAGTGTCCTAATATTAAAAGTCAGCAGCTGCAGTATTTGTAGCTGCTGGCTTTTAATATTTTTTGTTAATGGCACATCCGCTTTAAGACCGGGACCTTTAGGCAGGTCGGCACTTTAGGCAGGTCGGCACTGCGTCGATTTAACTGACAATTGCACGGTCGTGCGACGTGGCTCCCAAACAAGATTGGCGTCCTTTTTTTTCCACAAATAGAGCTTTATTTTGGTGGTATTTGATCACCTCTGCGATTTTTATTTTTTGCGCTATAAAAACAAAAATAGAGCGACAATTTGGGGAAAAAATGCAATATTTTTTACTTTTTGCTATAATAAATATTGCCAAAAATATATATAAAAAATATATATATATTTTGACAGCTGAGTGAGCAGAGAACTCTCTACACTTGTTACATGAATGAATCAGGAAATTCTGCATAGAGATTGTGAAGGGGATTGAATTGAGATCACGATTTTTTAACGAATAATCGTGCAGCTCTAGTAGAGAAGTGGTAAATGGGACCTTGCTACAGAAGGTCTGGATGATCCAGAAGAGGCTGGGGTGGTAGTGGGTTATAGGTAATGTCACTTTAGACAAAATATAAAATTAAGAACAAATATAGAATGTAAAGAAACCTGCGCTAGGATGTCAGAAGTCTGAGGCTGCTGCCTTCCTAAAGAGACTATCCCCTCGGGGACAGGATAAATGTGTATGAATGAGTAGGAATGGTGGCGCTGCCTAAGTGTATGCCTGTGTCTGTGTGGGCCTGCTAATGGTCCACCCAGACCAGAGTCAACTGTGGAGTAGCCCAGTATTCACCGTTGGACTAAATGGATACTACGCTGGTAATAGTTCCAAAACTCCACAGGAACTAAAGAGCAACCACTCTGAGGCTGTCAGCTACACTTAAAGTGCTCTATGGATAAATCCTGACGCTAGACGCCTACAGAGGTGTAAAGAGGGTGTGTTACTAGACAATGAGACGCCTTAAGTACCAGGGTGCACCTGAGTTTGAACAAGAGGTGCTGTCTCTGTGTAATAACAATACCAGATGTGAAGTTCCAAAGTATAAGCGAATGCTTATATGGGGAACATTAATGTGAGACGGATATCATGTATAAATATATGTAGCTGAAAGATGTGTCAGGTTGTAAATGGGTATATACCAGAGACCATCAATATTATAGACATCACATTAAATATCAGCAAGATGTGTAAAAATTGCACAAATCCCAGTATCACCAATCCAGCCTGTGGTCAGGCCGGGCAAGTATGCTCAATATTGTCCGTGACCCTAGGATGTGAAGGAAGAAACTGATGGTGTATAACAACCTATAGGTGTCACATATATAGTCCATACATGTCCATAAATCATTAAGCATGGGAAATACAGAAATCCTGGTAATGCAATTGGAGTCCGATAGCAGAGTATAGATGTGGTAAAGGGGTGCTCCTACGACACACTGCGGCGTGATCCCGGTGCTCCCCTCAGGGTTCCCCACTCACCAGATAGAGGTCCCCTCTTGGGGTAGCGTGCATACATTGTGGGGTCCTATGTCCGTTGCTCCGCTCCTATCCTTCCTCCAAAGAGAGATGTCAGGCTCCCGATATTCCCAAGACTCTGCTTCCTTGTTTCCTCAAAAGAAAAATCCAAGAGCTCCAATGGTGTGATAAAGTATGAGACCACGTGGTATAACAAAAATAGTGGTATTTATTGGTTGATAAAAATAAAATGAATATATATATTTATAACCTGCTGTGGGGCTGGCTGCTGCAGCAATGTAATAATACCAATAACCACGCTACTCCAATGATGGAGTGTGCGGATGAGGGTAAAAAATCAGATTTAAAAGTCCATAGTAAAATGACAGATGTAAAAAACAAAAATAAAAAACAAAACCAAAAAAACAGTAGTAAAAAGATCCGTGGTCTACAGCGGGCAGCGATACAGGCTTCAAGTGAGCAGCGTGTATCAGCACTGGCTTGTCTATAAGCCCAACGTGTGCTGCCTAGGTGTTTGGCGTGCGCTCCAACCAAACCACCTGCCGTAACCCGGAAGTACCGTAACCCGGAAATAACGTAGCACGTGACGTAGCGTAGCCTGACGTACGTTTCGAAATCTGGTTCGTCTTCTGAGGTAGCCTCAGAAGACGAACCAGATTTCGAAACGTACGTCAGGCTACGCTACGTCACGTGCTACGTTATTTCCGGGTTACGGTACTTCCGGGTTACGGCAGGTGGTTTGGTTGGAGCGCACGCCAAACACCTAGGCAGCACACGTTGGGCTTATAGACAAGCCAGTGCTGATACACGCTGCTCACTTGAAGCCTGTATCGCTGCCCGCTGTAGACCACGGATCTTTTTACTACTGTGTTTTTTTGGTTTTGTTTTTTATTTTTGTTTTTTACATCTGTCATTTTACTATGGACTTTTAAATCTGATTTTTTACCCTCATCCGCACACTCCATCATTGGAGTAGCGTGGTTATTGGTATTATTACATTGCTGCAGCAGCCAGCCCCACAGCAGGTTATAAATATATATATTCATTTTATTTTTATCAACCAATAAATACCACTATTTTTGTTATACCACGTGGTCTCATACTTTATCACACCATTGGAGCTCTTGGATTTTTCTTTTGAGGAAACAAGGAAGCAGAGTCTTGGGAATATCGGGAGCCTGACATCTCTCTTTGGAGGAAGGATAGGAGCGGAGCAACGGACATAGGACCCCACAATATATGCACGCTACCCCAAGAGGGGACCTCTATCTGGTTAGTGGGGAACCCTGAGGGGAGCACCGGGATCACGCCGCAGTGTGTCGTAGGAGCACCCCTTTACCACATCTATACTCTGCTATCGGACTCCAATTGCATTACCAGGATTTCTGTATTTCCCATGCTTAATGATTTATGGACATGTATGGACTATATATGTGACACCTATAGGTTGTTATACACCATCAGTTTCTTCCTTCACATCCTAGGGTCACGGACAATATTGAGCATACTTGCCCGGCCTGACCACAGGCTGGATTGGTGATACTGGGATTTGTGCAATTTTTACACATCTTGCTGATATTTAATGTGATGTCTATAATATTGATGGTCTCTGGTATATACCCATTTACAACCTGACACATCTTTCAGCTACATATATTTATACATGATATCCGTCTCACATTAATGTTCCCCATATAAGCATTCGCTTATACTTTGGAACTTCACATCTGGTATTGTTATTACACAGAGACAGCACCTCTTGTTCAAACTCAGGTGCACCCTGGTACTTAAGGCGTCTCATTGTCTAGTAACACACCCTCTTTACACCTCTGTAGGCGTCTAGCGTCAGGATTTATCCATAGAGCACTTTAAGTGTAGCTGACAGCCTCAGAGTGGTTGCTCTTTAGTTCCTGTGGAGTTTTGGAACTATTACCAGCGTAGTATCCATTTAGTCCAACGGTGAATACTGGGCTACTCCACAGTTGACTCTGGTCTGGGTGGACCATTAGCAGGCCCACACAGACACAGGCATACACTTAGGCAGCGCCACCATTCCTACTCATTCATACATAAGAACAAATATAGCTGTATTTATACAATAAACATGAACTAGTTAAAGGAGTTCTATAATGCATTTCTTTTTTACACTATAATGTTCCCTTCTGCTTTACCTTTCAGTCGATGTCTTTCTTTCCTAAATCAGCCCAGCCATTCCTTTGCTACCTCCTCCTGAATTTCTGGCACTTCCTGGTTATGGAGCCATGGTGGATGATGTAAAAATCGTCATCCCCCAAGCTCCCTTGCTTTTCTTTCCTGTCACTCAATGCCTCTCTCCTCATCCTCCCCTCCCCTATCCTAGTATCTCCCCTCCCCATTCATTTCAATATACACACCCCTCCCTGCCTCCCCTGCCATGCCATCCGCCCCTAAAATTATCATATCCCACCCCTCCAAACCCTCCACCAATCATTGTGTCCTGTGACTGCACGGAGCTATTGCTATTTGAGTACACATGCTGCTCACATAGATAAATATACAGTGCAGCAGGAGAAAGCAGCCTGAACTCTCAACTACAAGTTCCCATTACCCCTTCCAGACACACACATTCACAGTAAAAACACACACATAACACATACACACATGTAGCCCCCAAGTTTAGCAAAACTACAGCTCAAAGCATGCCCATACAGTGCATGTTAGGAGCTGTAGTTTAGCAACTGCTGGAGGCCCCCAGTTCATGTAATAAACATGTTTTTTGTCAATATATCAGTGATTCTTGGCTGCATAACTACAAATACCAGCAAGCATGCTATGCGATTGCTGGTAGTAGAAATTTCCTAAACTACAACTCCCAGCAATCACATACCAATGCATGCTGGTATTTCTAGTTATACAAAAGCTATACACACTCGTTATCTTTTACACACACATATATATGTGTGTGTATATATATATATATATATATATATATGGACAGAGGGATGGACGGGGGGACCGTGGGGACAGTGGGATGGACAGGGGGACTGTGGGATGGACAGGGGGACTGTGGGATGGACAGGGGGACTGTGGGATGGACAGGGGGACCGTGGGATGGACAGGGGGACCGTGGGATGGACAGGGGGACCGTGGGATGGACAGGGGGACAGTGGGATGGACGGGGGGACCGTGGGGACAGTGGGATGGACAGGGAGACCGTGGGATGGACAGGGGGACAGTGGGATGGACGGGGGGACCATGGGTTGGACGGGGGGACAGAGGGACGGACGGGGGGAGAGAGGGACGGACGGGGGGACAGAGGGACGGACGGGGGGACAGAGGGACGGACGGGGGGACAGAGGGACGGACGGGGGGACAGAGGGACGGACGGGGGGACAGAGGGACGGACGGGGGGACAGAGGGATGGACGGGGGGACAGAGAGATGGATGGGGGGCAGTGAGATGGACAGGGGGGCAGTGAGATGGACAGGGGGCAGTGAGATGGACAGGGGGGCAGTGAGATTGATAGGGGGCAGTGAGATTGATAGGGGGGCAGTGAGATTGATAGGGGGGCAGTGAGATGGACAGGGGTACAGTGAGATGGATAGGGGGGCAGTGAGATGGACAGGGGGGCAGTGAGATTGATAGGGGGGCAGTGAGATGGACAGGGGGGCAGTGAGATGGACAGGGGTACAGTGAGATCGATAGGGGGGCAGTGAGATGGACAGGGGTACAGTGAGATCGACAGGGGTACAGTGAGATCGATAGGGGGGCAGTGAGATGGACAGGGGTACAGTGAGATCGATAGGGGGGCAGTGAGATGGACAGGGGGGCAGTGAGATGGACAGGGGGGCAGTGAGATGGACAGGGGGGCAGTGAGATGGACAGGGGGGCAGTGAGATGGACAGGGGTACAGTGAGATCGATAGGGGGGCAGTGAGATGGACAGGGGTACAGTGAGATGGACAGGGGGGCAGTGAGATGGACAGGGGTACAGTGAGATGGATAGGGGGGCAGTGAGATGGACAGGGGTACAGTGAGATCGATAGGGGGGCAGTGAGATGGACAGGGGTGCAGTGAGATGGACGGGGGGACAGAGGGACGGACGGGGGGAGAGAGGGACGGACGGGGGGACAGAGGGACGGACGGGGGGACAGAGGGACGGACGGGGGGACAGAGGGACGGACGGGGGGACAGAGGGACGGACGGGGGGACAGAGGGATGGACGGGGGGACAGAGAGATGGATGGGGGGCAGTGAGATGGACAGGGGGGCAGTGAGATGGACAGGGGGCAGTGAGATGGACAGGGGGGCAGTGAGATTGATAGGGGGCAGTGAGATTGATAGGGGGGCAGTGAGATTGATAGGGGGGCAGTGAGATGGACAGGGGTACAGTGAGATGGATAGGGGGGCAGTGAGATGGACAGGGGGGCAGTGAGATTGATAGGGGGGCAGTGAGATCGATAGGGGGGCAGTGAGATGGACAGGGGTACAGTGAGATCGATAGGGGGGCAGTGAGATCGATAGGGGGGCAGTGAGATGGACAGGGGTACAGTGAGATCGATAGGGGGGCAGTGAGATGGACAGGGGGGCAGTGAGATGGACAGGGGGGCAGTGAGATGGACAGGGGGGCAGTGAGATGGACAGGGGGGCAGTGAGATGGACAGGGGGGCAGTGAGATGGACAGGGGGGCAGTGAGATGGACAGGGGGGCAGTGAGATGGACAGGGGTACAGTGAGATCGATAGGGGGGCAGTGAGATGGACAGGGGTACAGTGAGATGGACAGGGGGGCAGTGAGATGGACAGGGGTACAGTGAGATGGATAGGGGGGCAGTGAGATGGACAGGGGTACAGTGAGATCGATAGGGGGGCAGTGAGATGGACAGGGGTGCAGTGAGATGGACAGGGGTACAGTGAGATGGACAGGGGTACAGTGAGATTGATAGGGGGGCAGTGAGATGGACAGGGGTACAGTGAGATCGATAGGGGGGCAGTGAGATGGACAGGGGTACAGTGAGATTGATAGGGGGGCAGTGAGATGGACAGGGGTGCAGTGAGATGGACAGGGGTACAGTGAGATGGACAGGGGTACAGTGAGATGGACAGGGGTACAGTGAGATTGATAGGGGGGCAGTGAGATGGACAGGGGTACAGTGAGATAGATAGGGGGCAGTGAGATGGACAGGGGTACAGTGAGATGGACAGGGGTACAGTGAGATTGATAGGGGGGCAGTGAGATGCATAGGGGTACAGTGGGATGCATAGGGGACACAGACTCAGCTGGAAAGAGCAGAACATAGTGCCATTGTACCTGTAGTTCTTCTTGTTCTTGGGTTGAGTCTCTGCATCTTCAGTCTCCTGTCCCCATCTGTCAGCTCACCACATGCATTGCTTTAGTATTCTTAGCTCTGTTGGTGATGCAGTCCCGACATTTTCTGCATCTTCTGCTGACTTCTAACCCCACCCACTGACCCGCCCACCACCTGTAGCACTTCCCTAGACTATGTTCTACAGGTCTAATATGGAGTGGGCGGGCCGGTGGGCGGAGACATAAGATGCCGAAAATGCCGGTGCATTGCCATGAATTGCGATTTGCCATGAAATGTGATGGTCCGCCTCCATCACATCCTATTGGCTCACTCCTGTCACGTGACATAGTTAAACGTCATCAGTCTCAGCTAGGCTATCATAGGGAGAGAATCTCCTCTCCCTGTGATAGCTGAACCTGCACGGAGCTGCTGCTATATGAGGCAGGAGAAAGCCCCTCAGGCTGTGTGTCCAAGTATATACATCATGCACAGCCTGTAACTGGGAGCAGGCAGTGCAGTAGTGTTGGGCTTGTGGTGTAACATATTACATATACTGTTAGGAAGGAGAAGCCAGTGTAACATGGAGCAGCCTCCCATCTGCCTGCCCCCCTCTCCTCTCTCTTAGCCCTTTGAAGAACTGCACGGGGGTTGACCTCCCTGGGTGCGCGAGTAAACTAAATTTAGTACTGTGCATACAGGTCTACGCTAACAGCTCCATGCAGGTTCAGCTATCACAGGGAGAGGAGATCCTCTCCCTATGATAGCCTAGCTGAGACTGTCACGTGACAGGAGTGAGCCAATAGGATGTGATGGAGGCGGACCATCACATTTCATGGCAAATCACATTTCATGGCAATGCACCGGGACTCAAACTAGACAGAGGCACAGAGCTAATAATACAAAGGCAATGCAAATGATGGGCGGCTGACAGGCTGGGACAAATGCAGGCAGAAGATACCAGAACTCAACCTGGAGGATGTAAGCAGCCTTGAAGGTGGTGGGCAGGGAGGGAGTCCCGACCGTGACGTCACTGGTGAGCAATTGATTGGCACGGAGGCAGAGCGCTCTGAATGCTGGGGCAGCCCCTGCCTCTGACATCACTGGTTGCTAGGCGCTGGGCGGGAAGCTATTCTAGCAAGCAGTGAGGAGAATCGCTCCCGCCCCCGCCCCCTAGTTTGCACAGCCCAGCGAATCAGGGCTGTGCAAACGAATGCAAAATTAATATTCAAAGTGTGGGAGTGACCCACAGGAGCCAGGGGCGGACACAGGAGGCCAGAGCAGACGGGGGAAGGCTAAAGAAGCGTGACGTTTCGTTACCCAGATGGGGTACGAAATTCATAGCCAAGAATGACTGGCTGAACTTCCGGTTTTTAAAAAGTCGGGGATTGCTGCAGATTTGACACTAAAGGTAAATTACATTATTATATACTTTTTAAAGATGTTGCTAATTTAAAAAAAAAAATTTGCTCTGGAGTACTCCTTTAAGAACAATCCATACCCTAATTATTTAATCAAAGTGATGCAGACAGAGTCTGGTGGATCAACACATTTCACATGTATACAGTGCTTCATCAGGATCCACAATGCCCGTGGTTCAAATAGATATGGAACATAGTACAATTGTCTACAATATACTATTATTGCATTGTTATAAACATTGATATCATGTTACATTTTTTAATGTAGACATTGTATTATGTTCCATATCCGTTTGAACCAAGGGCAAGGGGATCCTGATGAAGCACTGTAGCCATGCAAAATGCATTGATCCACCAGGCTCTATATTTGCAGCACTTTGATTACATTTTTAGGATATAGAGTTTTTAACCATTTAATGATTTTTTTTGTATAAATAAAGCTATATTTGTTTTAAATTTTATATTTTGTGTAGTGACACTTATTATATCCCCATGCTCCAATCTCCTATGCTGGATAATTGGAGGATTCTTTCTTGCTGGGTTTACAAACTCTTATTAGTGAACCTTCTTTGGTTTCTTAGTAACCACTAATGCCAATATTCATGTCAACAGTCTTTAAGGGGAACATTCCTTCCAATGACGATCAATGTAAAAAGCATTCTTCTCACTGACCACCAATGTTTGGCTACATTACATTGATCATCATTGTAATAAGTATTCGCCCCAATAACCAGCAGGGTAAGGGTGCCTTTTTTTAAAGGGCCATCAATGTGTTGTAGTTTTTATACCGTGAGGTTTAGATATATTAATTTTTAGCAGGGGTCCCCTGAGAAGCAAAAATCATTTCAGGGTTCCTCCAATGTAAAAAGGTTGTGAAAGTCTGTATTAATAACGCTTTCCTTCCTTTATTTTTCATTTGTCTAGAGTTTAGCTTTAAACGTATGTAGCGCCTGGTTACTTTGAAGTACCAGTGCTATTTAAATTTAGAGGTAGATCAGAGTGTAGTTAAACTCTGATCCAAATTGTTATGTTCAAAACAGGGTCTCTGTCTCAGCTTGGCTGTGCTGTGGGCTCATTCTGTTGTGATGGGGTGTTCTTCCCACCCCAGCCCAGTAGATGGCAGCAGTGTAGCCAAGGTTTGGGTGCTCTTCCCCAGCGGCCAATTAGGAGGGTTTGGCCTCGCTGTGCATGCTGGGGGAGGGTATTTATGGGGCAGACGCCATTGGTTCTGGGTCTTCTTCGTCCAGTGTGGCACCCACCGTTAGGGTGACCACATCACGGCGCCCCAGCGTTATGGCCTACCTGGCCGGGCGTGCGTGCCACACGGTGTTCCTGGTTCCGGGACCATGTTGGTCCGGAGCATTTGAGCAGCGACGGGGACCCAGTGATCGACTGGGTTCCCACTTCTGAGGATCCCAAACAGTATAGCTGTCCGGAGGGGAGTCCATCTGAGGAGCGCCAATGAGAGGCTGGCGATCCAAAAGGATTTCGACAAACCACCGGGATCAAGGTAGCCGGACACTGAAGGATTGATCACCTGTCAGTCGGTACCTGGGCGACATCAAGAAGGAGATCCAGGCGTAATTCACCTAAGGAGGATTACCTCTGTAACTACAATCAGAGAGGGCTGTGGCAGAGGTGTCTCCCTGACGTTCATCAAGGAGGGTCTGTGGCAGAGATTTTTTCCTCAAGTTTATTCAGGAGGGCAGAGACGTTATCCTACAAAAGGTTTGAGTGATACTCCGGCTGCCAGGTCAGTGAGAGAGGCCTGTCCGGGTACACTAAACCCACTCAGGCAGGAGTGGTGTGGAAAATGTAATGCCGCGTACACACGATCAGTTAAACCGATGAAATTGGTCTGATGGACCGTTTTCATTGGTCAAAACCAATCATATGTGGGCGCCATCGGTTATTTAACCATCGGTTAAAAAAAGCCAACTTGTTTTAAATTTAACCGATGGATTCCTAACCGATCGGTTTTGTCCTATCGTTAGTAGGCACGACCATCGGTTAAATATCCAGGCATGCTCAGAATCAAGTCGACGCATGCTTGGAAGCATTGAACTTTTTTTTTCAGCACGTCATTGTGTTTTACATCACCGCATTCTGACACGATCGTTTTTTTAACCGATGGTGTGTAGGCAAGACTGACCATCAGTCAGCTTCATCGGTTAACCGATGAAAACGGTCCATCGGTCTGTTCTCATCGGATGGACCGATCGTGTGTACGTGGCATTACATATGGGAGCAGGACTGTTCCAAATACTACGCCTGAATCTGCTGTTCTCCTTCTTGCAAACTCTATCCCTTTCATCACCAGTTCATTGTTTTTACCCGGCTGGGTAATAAAGAGCACAGAAAAGACACTTGTTGCGGACATTCTTTTACTATTGCTATATGCACCATTCACCCCCAGGAATTCGGAAGAGCCACGAGGTAAATGTGCCACCCAAAACAACCAGCAGCTCCTCCAGGGATAGTGCTACACGTACAAAAAAAAAAAAAAAGAGAAAATAAAAATCTAGAAGTAAATTTTGACAGATGGCTCACAGAACACGAGAAAGGGAAAAAAAAAAGAAAAAATACATGCGTTGGTGTTGTGTACAGTAGGACGCACAATATCTTCACACATGTTCCAGGATCTAGCCAGTGGTCCAGAACACGAAGCAAACTTGGAGAACACAGATATTATTAAACAGAAATCTCAGGAGCATTTTTATTATCTTGAACCTGCAATAGTGGATTTACTACTGGGCATACACATATCTACCGTATATATTCAATCAACAAACGTATTCAATATTCGCAACCTATCCAGCAAAAATATATATATCTTTTTTAGTATTTTGATCCATTTTAAATAGATTTCATGTATCAAATTGAAGATGGAGACAATCTGATGGTTTAGAAACAATCTTTGATGAGTGATCGTTTTTCTTAGCTTTATCTATTTTGACTTGTAGAATGTATAAACGTGTAAATTCAAGTTGAAGGATCCAGTCAACTGAAGCACAAAATAATTGTTACAGCAACAGTTTGACAGATTCCAATCAATGTTTCTAAATAAAAATGATCAGATGAAAGCCAGGTAAATTTTGTATTGGTGTTGTATCGAATGATTGTTTTAAAATATCCAGATAGTTAACAGTCGCACTAAATGTTTGACTAGATTATATATATATATATATATATATATATATATATATATATATATATATATATATATATATATATATATATATATATATATATATTTATTTTATTTATTTATTTTTATTCATTCATTTAGATAAAAAATTATTGCACACAAAACTGTGCCATATTTCATGTAACAGAAGATTAATTTTGTGAACATACAATTTTCTTGGGAAAGAGCCATTTTGTATAACAAAGAATCATTTGTATGGACTTCTACAAGACAAAAAAATAATCGGACCCATTTTTGACAAGGACAAGCCTTATGTGTACGAGTAGGTGAAGGCCCAATGCCGCGTACACACGATCATTTTTCGGCATGAAAATTTTTTTTTTTAAAAATGTCATTTAAAATGATCTTGTGTGGGCTTCACATTTTTCAGATTCTGAAAAATGACAAAAAAAATAATTAGAACATGCTGCATCTTTTAACAACGTTTTAAACTATGTCGTTTTTCGGGTTGTAAAAAATAATCGTGTGTGGGCTAAAGTTATGAGACGGGAGCGCTCGTTCTGGTAAAACTACCATTCGTAATGGAGTAAGCACATTCATCACGCTGTAACAGACAGTAAAAGACGATTTGCGCTTTTCTAACACGAAATAAGCTAAAGCAGCCCCAAGGGTGGCGTCATCCGCATGGAACTTCCCCTTTATAGTGCCATTGTACGTGTTGTACGTCACCGCGCTTTGCTAGAGCATTTTTTTAAAACGATGGTGTGTGGGCAACGTAGTTTTAATGATGAAGTTGGAAAAACTTTGTTTTTTTTTCATGCTGAAAAATTATCGTGTGTAAGACTTCAACCTGTAGTTTGGAAGTCCAAATGTGGTTCTGCACAGTTTTTATTGTGGTACTAAGCACAAGGAAATTGACATTTTCAGAAAGCTATCAGTAAACATTGGAAACCATAACCATAAACCTAAAAGCAGAAGTTTTTTTTTTCTTAAAGTGGTTCAAGGTTTTTTTACCTTCATGCATTCTATGCATGAAGGTAAAAAACCTTCTGTGTGCAGCTCCCCCCCTTAGCCCCTCCTAATACCAAGCCTGAACTTTCTCCAGCGCTGTGCACGTAAACCTTGGCTCTGCTGGCTTTCTCCCTCCTAATTGGCTGTCAATCACAGCCAGTAAGCCAATGAGGAGAGAGGGGGCAGGCACGAGCCACAGTTGTGTGTGTGAATGGACACACGGAGCTTGCTCTGGGAACACTCGGCAGAAAGGAGGGGGCAGGAGCGCCGGCGGGTGACCCGAGAAGAGGACGACCGGAGCTGCTCTGTGCAAAACCACAGTTTGTTTGTTTTTAATTGCCTTTAATATCACTTTAATGAATTCTATGTTACTAAACCCAGGACACTGCATTCACTATATCTGGTCTCCCACAGTACACAGAACATTGAAATTGAATTATTTTAGTAAATATAAACTACTAAATACCCTTTCTCATCAGCAGTATATAGCAGTCTTGTGACTTCTATCAGTGTATGTCCGAGCACTGGTTAAAGCTTGTAGAAAGAGTTTTCATTCTACTCTGACTGTCCTATAAGTCTGCAGGACCCCTGACCCTCTGTATGGACAGTGCTGATTGGCCCTGTGCCGATCACATGCACCCTGCCAAGAAAAAAAATACTCTCTCTAGCAATACACACCAAACTGAGCATGTGCAGAGTGCCTGCAAGGCTTTGTTCGATCAGTTGATTGATTGGGGACTGTGGAAGAAGATCAGAGAAGACAGAATCAAACAGCCTTTTTACACAATGCAGAGGATTAGGTTCCACAGAGAGTATAACAAGCATGCTTTAATGCATATACAGACCGATTTTACGGTTGTGGGTTTAGTAACACTTATTTCACTCGTTAAAATGCAAATCAATTCATAACTTTTTTGAAATGTGTTTTTATGGATTGTTTTTGTTGTTATTCTGTCTCTCACTGGTAAAATAAACCTAACATTTTTAATTATAGACTGATCATTTGTCAGTGGGCAAATTTACAAAATCAGCAGGGGATCAAATACTTTTTTACTATCCAAGGGATTTGTATTTCTGTCCATTCAGGTGGCCACACAGCACAGACATGTGGCAGGAGACCTTGCAAATCACTCTTCCACCCTGTGATCTGACACTGAGCCTAGGTTTTCACTGTAAACCACAGGTGAATCGCACCACATTCCTGTGCAAATATACTTCTGATTGGTGTGATTTGAGCCATTCATTTTGAATGGCTTAAATCACACTGCATCTGCATCAAAAAGGTGCAGGCAGCTTTTTTTTTTTTTTTGCACTGGAACGAATAGCACAGGTATTTAAACTCCTGCGATCCTGTTCAGGCAAACGCACTGCATTTGCGACTTGCTTTTGGGGTGTCGTTAACTTTCCACTGACACTTCGCAGCAGACTGCAGAGCGCAGTGCAATTGCTATGCAGTGCAGAAGGGTTTGCTGCGTTTGGCTGAAAAGACTAATGAGCTCATCTCTCTGTCACTCAGTTCTCTCCTCCTATTGGCATGCTCTTTGTTGGCACATGAGCATTGACACACCTTTTGCTTCTTCCTCTTCTAGTCTGAGTCCTGCTGTACAGGGACTGCAAGAGGCCGACACCAAGTAGAATTCAAGTACTTACACTGTTTGCATTATAAAAAATAAATGTTATTATTGAATACAGAGCTGTGATAATTTGTGCCTTTTACATCTGTCTGGAGTTGAGCTTTAAATTGGTAGCATATGACGATAAATTGTGCCCTTCCAGATTAACAATGCACTATCCAAGTCCCTAAAGATAAACTACCTAAAAAGCTTCTGTTATCCAATTTCTCCATTTCATTTTCAAACCTACATTGGAAAACGATGGGACAAATTCAGAGATTTCCTTAATTTGTTTAGCAACAGAGATACGGATGACAAACTGGCCCTTCCATCCAATTCAAAGGCATATTTTGCAAGCTGCAAACTTACCAAGACGATTCTCCAATCTAGTGACAGCCCAAGTATCCTGAAGTGACCTCCTCGTTAATAAATAATATGTTCCTCAGAATCCTGTAAATTATGTACTTACTACTCAAACTGAGGTCACCTGGCCTACATGCGCACCGATCCATCTACTGCCTACCACTAAGCAGTCCGCGCCCAAATATGCTGTAAAATTTGCTCTCCATATTTCATGTCTGAGGTTTACATCCACTTTAAACAAACAAAGCATATACCCCTTTAGTGTGTACTTGTCTCAATTAAGAGCACTAAGGCCGTGTACAGACGACCAAACATGTACGATGAAACCGGTCCGCCGGACCGTTTTCACCGTACATGTCTGCCCGGGGATTTCTGTATGGTGGCTGTACTCACCATCATACAGAAATCCGCGCGTAAACAATACGCAGGGCGTGTCCGCGCCGTCGCTGTGACGATGACGCGGCGACGTGGGCGGCCCCTGCCAGTTCAATGCTTCCACGCATGCGTCAAAGTCATTCGACGCATGCGAGGGATGGCGGGCGTTTGGACATGTACGGTAGGTCTGTACAGACGACCGAACATGTCCGAGTGGACAGGATTTCAGCGGGCTGTTTTAAAACAAGTCCAGAAATATTTGCCCGCTGGAAAAAGGCCCAGCGGGCAAATGTATGCTGGAATCCTGTCCGCTCGGGCCTACACACGACCGAACATGTCTGCTGAAACTGGTCCGCGGACCAGTTTCAGCAGACATGCAGCATTTTCAACTCATGTAGAGAAGAAGGAGCTACAGATAGACAGGTACAGCTTATGTAAGAGGATTTGTTTCATCTCAGTCACCTGAGGCCAGTCACTTCACTGGGTATATGAGTTTACAACCACTTTAACATTACCATGCTGTATTGGTCGACTGCAGAAGATTATTTTACATGAAACTTGCCCCAACAGCCATCAAGTGGTAAATATGAAGTATTATTTGCAAATATTTCTTATATACATTAAATTGAAAATCATTTTTCAGACGAAAAAACACAAAGAATATATTTTAACAAATACATTCTCCGGTATTTTCTCAAGATTAAACAGAGTTTTTTTGTCTTGTTGGGACTGAATTGTGAAAACAAGACATCTATGCACAAATCATAAACCTGTACTAAGAGAGAGGTGTATTTACTTTCAGTTTAAATAGTTTGTTTGGGCCAAGCTGGCCCAAACTAACTATTTGGGCACGCTGTATAAACTGTATGTAGCCTTAGCTACATACGGCATTGTACTCCGGGTGTGTGACAAGACCTTCCTGTCTCACACCCAGAACCAAAATAGCGCTATGCTGAGTGGCACTTCACCTTTTATAGGCAGATTTGTATTATATCAATGAATACAAAGCTTCCTCTGATTGGCCGAGTCAGAGAATGATAGAAAACAAAGCTGCCTATGAATGGCTGAGTGCCGCTCAACCCACCATTTTTTTCCAGGTTTGTCTTGCCTCACACCCAAATCTGTATAGTATATGTAGAAGAGGCTACATGCAGTTTATACAGCGCGCCCAGCGGTGCCATGATAATGTAGGAAATAGTTCAATTCAATATGAAAGTAAAGTTGAAGATGAACTTTAAGGTATTTATTTTATAATGCTTCCAGCAGCTTGCAGAATGTGTCAGGTTACCAAGGGATTAAACATCGTCCATGAGACTATTTCCTAGAGCAGCCAAAACATTGATCAGTCCAAAAGAATCCAGAAATCCTTCCAAGAAAAAAAAAAAGAAAACTGGGGAAGAGAATATGCAACCTCTGAAGTGGGAGTGGTGCCATTACAGAAGAATAAATGTAGGGTCAGAGAGAAGAGACAAGGCAGCTGAAAGGGGCAGGGATATAAAGAGAAATAAAGATATAAGGCCTAGGAGAGTTATAAAATAAACAGACATCAGAAAAAAAGATACTGTGAGCAGAAAGACAGCAGATAACAAGATAGAGAATAAGAGAGGGAGGAAAAAAAAAAAGAGAGCGTGACAGAGAGAAAGAGCGACAGAGGAAAAGAGAGAGAAAGAGAAAGAGAGAAAGAGAAAAAGAGAAAGAAAGAGAAAAAGAGAAAGAAAAAGAGAAAGAGAAAAAGAGAAAGAAAGAGAACACGAGAGAGAGCACGCGAGAAAAAGGAGATTGGGAGAGAAAGAGCGCGCAAAAGAGAGAGTGCAAGAGAAAGAGAGAAAGAGCGCGCGAGCGAGACAGAGAGAAAGAGCGCACGCGCGAGCAAACACAGAGCGAAAGAGTGCACGCGCGAGCGAGACAGAGAGAAAGAGCGCGAGCGAGACAGAGAGAAAGAGCGCACGCGCGAGCGAGACAGAGAGAAAGAGCGCACGCACGAGCGAGACAGAGAGAAAGAGCGCACGCACGAGCGAGACAGAGAGAAAGAGCACACAAGAGAGAGAGCAAGCACAAGAGAGAAAGAGAGAGCACAAGAGATAGAGAGAGAGAGAGAGAGAGAGAGCACAAGAGAGAGAGAGAGAGAGAGACGCTGCATCTGCGGCGCTGCACCGATTTCAAAAAGTAGTTTCTGCAATTTCGGCCTGCGATTTACATTGACACCTGTGCAGAAACCTGCACAGCTGTCTCAGTAATCACAGCCAAAATCGGGACCGACAAGCGGGAGTGAAATCGCGCTAAACTTCAGCTGAACTTGCACGGCTATATTCCCACAGCCCAGTGTGAACCTGGGCTAAAGACGATAATCATTCTTTCTTGTTCACACAATACCACTAAGGCAGGCAATACACGGGTCAAATTTCGAAAGAATTTTAAGAATTTTTGTGCAAATTTCGCACCATTAGTGGGCTGCAGCAACAACCAATTTTCGGGCAGGCATCAAATTTGAATAATTGGGCATGTTGGAATTTTTTTTTAAAACAAACAATTTTCTAATTAATGATGGGAGAATTGTGAGAGAAATGTAATCGAAAAAGAAATGTGCTTGTGCAAGAAAATAACATTTCCGGAAAGAAAAGAAGACTCCCAGCCACAAAAATTATTTTATGTAGGAGTTAAAATTGAAGGCTTGGTTGGCAAGTAAATCAAAGGTGGCACCATCAGATCACAAAACGCACAAAATTTCTGATTTTCAAAAGAACGTTCTTTTGTAATTCGACCATGTATGGGCAGCCCTTAGTTGCGTTTTTCTGCACACAACTGCACATGTGAAAGGGGTACATAGAAACAACTGTTTTATATGTGCCCTGTTCACACTACAGTCAACCCCCGCAAAGAGGTTCAGAGTTTGCGGCCTGAGTCGTTTGCAGATTTTTTTTCCAGCCTAGCATTTCCGCATCATAAAGTGCCGGTTCACACAGCCTGACAATTCGCGTTCCATGCAGTAAAATGGAACCGTTCTAATAGGAGCAACTCAAGTATCTCCGACTTAGAAAAAGGTTCCTGTACTACTTGGGGGCGACTTCAGAGCGACTTGCATTGACTTCTATACAGAAGTCGTTTGTTTGCAAGCCGCACTGTACAGGGCTGCTTCAGAGTTGGATGACTTTGAAGCCGCCCCTGTGATAACCATTTATAGACATTTTATTTACCACATCCAAAATTTGAAGATTTTCACAATTCGCGGGTGCGTAAAGAACATAACCCCCGTGAATTTCGGGGGTTGACTGTATACATATGTGTTGAAGTGCAAAGAAGTGCAGCTCAACAAGAATTATGTTAAGAAGCCCTTACAGTGAAAGGAGGGCATGCTCACACATTTTAAACACTTTTCAAGAAAGCTGTATCCTATTCTGAGTGGATGTCATTAACACTGCAGTTACCTCCCCGTGTAACACTAGTAAACAAAGACTCTTAGTAACCAACTCCAATCCTTCCTCATAATATATTGTGATTCCTACACTACAAAGAGCTAGAAAACTGAGGAACCAACCTGATTATCTTCCTGGACCACCCGATACTGTTCCTTCCACACTGAGATCTTGGACACCTCATCCTTGCGCAACGCCCGCTCTTTTTTTAACTCTGGACTCCAAAAAGTCTTGATGCTGTTCATGGATGAGCTCAGCTTGCTTTCTTTCACCTCCACATCCTTTCGGAGAAGATCGTTTTCCCTTAGGACCTCTTTTAGTTGAGTCTGAAGGTCCATAATGGTGTTGTCCCTGGCCTGGCGCAGAGAATGGGGAACAGTTGATGCCATGCTGACTGGTGGAATCTGGTGATCCCCAAACGCAATGGCGTCACTGGATACTCCGCTGGTGGCAATGTTTGGGCTGCTTCCCATGGCGGTCATCCTCACCCCATACGGCAGCCTCCCCCCAGACCGGCCCAGGGTCATGGTGCTCTTCGGGGTTTCTACTCCCAAGTTTTCATGATCACTGAGATACATGGGAGTACCAGTGGCATATGCCGCATTCAGAGACTGGATATTTTCCATGGACAAGGTTTTACTGCTGCCTCCACCAGGGACTCCACCAGAGCTGCCACCACTACTGTTAGTACGGCGATGGCCAAGACGTGGCGAACGGGGGAGCCGCGGGGAGCGTCCAGGGCTTTGGCTGCTTGACTCCAGCTTTCCAACGGAGCGAGAACTTCCATACATGTTTCCGAGATGTGACAGGAACAGTAAACTTCTGAAATTTGGGGGGGAGCAATGGTCACCTTTTCAATTTTAGAGGGTTTTTTTGGCAGTGCAAGATTAACAGCAATTCATGGACTTAGATGGATCCCCCATTTTTGAAAGACGCACAAACTTTGTGACCTGCAGAGAAAAAAAAGAAGTGAACACTTCAACAAGGACTTTAAAGCAAACTCAACCAAGACCAAAAACTTTAGATTGACATGTCTCGGGGACTTTAGTTGTGATATGAAGTGCATGTCTGAGCAAATTTGGAGAAAAGAAAAGAAATACTTTGAGTGCAGTGCAGTGTATGTGCATTTCTTCAAGTTTTGTCTCTTTAAAAAGAATGGAATTACAGATAATTACCTAGTGATTCTGCCAGAATTTCGGTCAGCTCCTAACTCCCTGTAGTGAGCCGACAAGGCTGCCTCTGCTACATTGAAATCACAAGCACATTTGGACTACAGAACACCTCTCTCCATGTTAAGGAGGTGACAAGATGGGGCTCTAGTCCTGCCTGGAGAATTGGGCACCACTGACAACCCTGCTTGGGATTTCAGTGTACAAGGTGCAGCGTTGTCAACTCATGACAGGAAGTTGGGAGCTCACTTGATTTCTGGCAAAGTAGAAGTATTTTTGTGTACTTGTAGCAGTTTTTTTAAAAGACAGAACATAAAAAGATGTGCATGTGTTAGAGAGATTTACTGAATATGTTCTTTTTTTGCTTTAAGTTCAAGTCAGCTGCAAGGTTATAAATCCAACATATGGCTCTTAATTTCTATTTCATAAGCTTCCAGTTTTCAGAAATGTCAGTTGCTTCTAATACTGGGATTTTAGCTTAGGAAGTAAAATGATTGTGTTGCTCAAAGTCTTCTCAGCTGAGAAAGCATATTGTCAGCCCTTGTTAATCCAGCAGAACATTTCCAGGATGCTGCAGTTACTATGGCAACCCGTGGCAACCATCAACCGCTGAGCATTAACTCATTTAAAGGATGCTGAATTAAAGAGACGACAATACGGACGACCGGGGAGAACAAATAGTGCAAGTCAAAGTGAATCCCCCAAAGCAGCCAATCGGAATCCAAATGACATTTTTCCACTGCAGGTTAAAATGTTGCTTGCTGAGGGGTAACCCCAAGTTAACCCCATAAAGTCAAGATGTTATACTTGAAATGTGTTTTTGCAACCATAACGGTATAGGTATATGTGTAGGCAAAGGTTTCTAAACGTTATTATCATCAAGCTTAAAGCGGGGGTTAACCCAAAAAAATGTTTTAACATTACATTTAACCGAGTTGTCCGAATGACAAATCGGCTGTTTTTTTTAAATTCTATCCCCGTACATACCGTATTTTCACTGCTGCTTCCAGGTATGTCTTCTGCGGGACTGGGCGTTCCTAATTGATTGACAGGTTTCCGACCGTCGCATACAGCGCGTCACGAGTTGCCGAAAGAAGCTGAACGTCGGTGCGGCTCTATACGGCGCCTGCGCACCGACGTTCAGCTTCTTTCGGCAACTCGTGACGCGCAGTATGTGACGGTCGGAAGCCTGTCAATCAATTAGGAACGCCCAGTCCCGCAGAAGACATACCCAGAAGCGGCGGTGAAAATACGGTATGTACGGGGATAAAATAAAAAAAACAGCCGATTGTCATTATGACAACTCGGTTGAATGCAGCACTGCGGTCAATGAAATACAATGGCGCGGGCCGAGCCATACAATCAGCATCTATGGACGCCGAGTGTATGATACGGGAGCTCGCCCGCAAGGTAACCCCCATGGGAGAGAGCTTCCCAGAGGGGGTGATCTATTGCGGGGAGGAGCTGCGAGAGCCACCGTGGGACTCCAGAACAGAAGGATCAGGGCAACTCTGTGCAAATTGATTTGCACAGTGGAGGTAAGTATACCATGTTTGTTATTGTAAAAAAAATTAAACCAAAGCCATACAACACCTTTAAAGGGTTACTAAACCCAGGGCCCTGCATTCACTATATCTGGTCTCCCAGAGTATACAGAACATGGAAATGCAATTATTTTAGTAAATATAAACTGCTAAAATATCTTTTCTCATCAGTCTTGTGACCTCTATCAGTGCCTGGTTAAAGCTTGTGCTGATCACATGCACTCTCCCAAAGAAAAAAAAACTCTCTAGCCATACACACCAAACTGAGCATGTGCAGCCTGACTCCAGTAACTCGGTCTTATCAGGACATGTTTTGAGACAATGCAAGAAGAGGAGGATCTGTGCATACAGGATCAAACAGCTTTTTTACACAATGCAGAGGATTAACCCCTTAGGTTCCACAGTGAGTATAAAAAGCATGTTTTTACAGAATCATTTTACTGTTGTGGGTTTAGTAACACTTTAAAATCAATAGAAAAAACATCCTATTTATTTTATTATGCAGGGAGTGGGAAATGGATAGACAGAGGGTTGGGTTTTGTTCTCCACCGTGTTCTTATTGGAGAGATGTTCCCCCACATCCTGTCATGACAGGAAGACACAGAAAACAATTACACAAAGGGAAATGCCACTGGGGGGCCTCAAGGCAGAGCACGCCACCGGGGAGGTGGGGGCTCAAGTCGGAGGACGCCACTGGGGGGGCCTCAGGGTGGGGCATACTACTGAGGTGTTAGCTGGGGGCTCAGGATGACATAAAAATTGTTACCTCATGCAGAGATATGCAAGCTACTGTGGCAGATCTAATTGTTCTAGTGCAGCCATCCTCTCTCGTCCATCCCACATAATGTCATCCATAAGCGCCTTGGATGCACTGAGGAGGAAGGAACGAGCTTGGGTGCCTTCTGAAAGAGACAGAACCTGCCTGCTGTCATAGGCAGCAGAGGCTTCCCCTACCACGTAGCCGCATGTAAGCAAAAGGTCATGCTGCAGGCAATGCCTTTGTCGGTTTTTGACAGGTTCCCAGCACTTGAGGCTTTCCTGCGCAGCTCAGCCAGTTGCGGGTTGGCAAGGCAGCAATAAGATTGAGATCTACCAGCCACCTGCTTGCTGAAGATTGGTAGATCGCAATCGACAGGTTGCCGACCCGGGTCTAATCAAAAACAGACCATCCTTATGTGGTTTGGGTGATCAAGGGATAGCTCACTGAGGCCACTATATATTATATACACACACACACACACACATTTTATATATATTTTTTTATATACACACACACACACACACACATACACACAGTATATATATATAAATGCTAAACTCATATGTATAAAGGCATATTTTGCAATCTCCTTTGGGTGTGAGCGAATCCAGAATTGGTGCCTCTGTGCAGGCCTGGCAGACCTCGCCACTAGCCAACAAGTTTATTAAAAGTCTTTTTCACATACAATTTTTTTAATATATATATATATATATATATATATATATATATATATATATATATATATATATATATATATATATATATATATATATATATATATATATATATATATATATATATATATATATTTATTAGGGTTGTCCCGATACCGATACTAGTATCGGTATCGGGACCGATTCCGAGTATTTGCGGGAGTACTCGTACTCCCGCAAATACCCCCGATACCCAAATAGAATACTTGCCCCCCCGCCGCCGCCGTCGCCGTGAAGCCGCATCCCGTCGCCATTCGCCGCATCCCCGCTGCCGCCGACTGTGTCATACACCGGGAACATTACAGCTTTGAATAGCTGTAATGATTGGCTCCGCGCATAGACACTCCCCCTCGCTCGGGTGAACTGTCCAATCCCGAGCGAGGGGGAGTGTCTATACGCAGCGCCAATCATTACAGCGATTCAAAGTTGTAATGTTCCCGGCATATTACACAGTCGGCGGCAGCGGGGATGCAGGTAAGTGGGACATGGCTGCATGGGGGGAGACGCTGGATACATGGGGGGGGAGACGCTGGATGGGGGGAGACGCTGGATACATGGGGGGGAGACGCTGGATACATGGGGGGGAGACGCTGGATACATGGGGGGGAGACGCTGGATACATGGGGGGGAGACGCTGGATACATGGGGGGGAGACGCTGGATGGGGGGAGACGCTGGATGGGGGGGAGACAATGGCTGCATGGGGGGAGACATGGCTGCATGGGGGGTGACAATGGCTGCATGGGGGGTGACAATGGCTGCATGGGGGGAGACGCTGGATGGGGGGAGACAATGGCTGCATGGGGGGTGACAATGGCTGCATGGGGGGAGACAATGGCTGCATGGGGGGAGACAATGGCTGGATGGAGGGTGACAATGGCTGCATGGGGCGTGACAATGGCTGCATGGGGGGTGACAATGGCTGGATGGGGGGGGGAGACAATGGCTGCATGGGGGGACAATGGCTGCATGGGAGGAGACAATGGCTGCATATGTGGGGGGACATGGCTGCATTTGGGGACACATTTAAAAAAAAGTATCGGTATTCGGTATCGGCGACTACTTGAAAAAAAGTATCGGTACTCGTACTCGGTCCTAAAAAAGTGGTATCGGGACAACCCTAATATATATATATATATATATATATATATATATATATATATATATATATATATATATATATATATATATATACACACACACACACACATAATGGTTACAAAACCTTTCATGATTTGGTTTTGGGCTCTTCCTGTTCCCGCTACCATTCCAGAAGGGGTAGATACATTAATATGATGGATTGTTTTGTTTCATGTGAGATTTTTTATGTATTTTGAATATTTCTCTGAGGTGTGCATATAATTACATACTGTATTTATTGGCGTATAACACTTACTTTTTTACCCTGAAAATAGAGGGTAAACTGCGCCTGCGTGTTATTCGCAGGGGGCTGTGGAAAGATTTTTTCCTGAAACTTCACTCTTAAAGTTAGGGTGCGTGTTATACCCCTGTGCATGTTATACGCCGATAAATACAGTAATAATAATTTATATATATTGTTACAGCTCATTTATTTTGGGATCTCAGGTTCTGATGAAGCGGAGTTGGCATCTGTGGAGGCACTCTATTCCACTCCTAAAACGAATAGAGTGCCTCCACAGATCTACCACCGACCAGTTTAATTATGCATTGTCATTCTTTGACTAGTTGACCCAGTTTGAGTTGGTCTGCTTTTAGTTTGGTGGTATTTTGGTTTGGTAGGCAAGTTTTTTGTTCCACTCCTACTTATCTTTTGATTTCCAGTGCTCTCCTTTGCTAGACCAACTTTAGGTAGGGGCGGGTTTAGGTTATCATCTGCCCCCTATCTATTGATTAGCACACCTGTGCTCCTTTTCAGGAGACCTTAAAAATTCATAGGTAGGACTGCAGCATACAGAGTGCCTTGTTGTTGGCCTGCGGCTTCCCAGGTATCTGCAGATACATGCAACTAAACCTTAATTGCATACTGCTAAAAACGCATCTCATCTAAAGTCCCAACCCTCCCCCCCTTTTTTGTATCTACTTACAGGGATGGAGGCCTGTGGTAGTTCTATCATAGGCCTCATCTAAAGTCCCAACCCTATCCCCCCCTTTTTTTTGTCTGAATAAAGCGCTATTTTTTCCAAAATTGTATTTCCTGCTTGCTGTCGATCTACCAATCGACAGCAAGCAGGTTGCTGGTAGATCGCAATCTTATTGCTGCCTTTCCGACCTGCAACTGGCTGAGCTGTGCAGGAAAGCCGCAAGTGCTGGGAACCTGTAAAAAAAAACACAAAGGCATTGCCTACAGCATGACTTTTGCTTACATGCAGCTATGAGGTAGGGGAAGCCTCTGCTGCCTATGACAGCTGGCAGGCGGAGCGAGGAAATCCTCTACCGACGATGAAAAAGTTAAAAAATTTGCAATAAATCAAAACAAGGTGAATACTTATTCACAGCATTTTACATACAAAACACACATCACTAGATGAATATCTTCATCATCTCCCAAGATCGAGTCAGTAATTTAGGCTACTTTTACACTGGGACACCCGCCTGCTCATTTATGTGGCAATGTATTAGTGGTGCTTTTGCATCTCTTTTAGCCCACTAGCGAATACTGTACTGTATTTTTTATTTTATTTTTTTTTGGACAAAAACTGTACCGATTAAATGAAAATCATACAATCTGGTATCGTATGAGAAAAAAATGTTCATGTTTTCGATATAAAACTAGAATGCAAAAAACAAAAAGGACAATCATATGTCCGATATTCTCATTGTGTGTACGAGGCTTGCGTACCCATTTGCATTCCAGATAGGATAATAGACCCTCACAGCAGCCGGCTTACAGATCTATTTCTTGAGGATGTTTAAAAATAAACAATGAGTATCCAGCTGAAAGACAAGCCGGGAGTCACTGACACCAGGAAATACTCAGACACAGGAGACAGAGAAATGACATCACTCCTGTCGCAGCACCCTGAACCTCAGATGCCCATTATGGAGGAGATATGACTGATTTAAAGGTATTTCGCCTCTACCACCTTCTTGGCTTAACAGTGGCTGGCAGAGTGAACTGTGCAGTCCAGACTTGGTTTTATGTTATTCTGCTGTACAGGATATGAATAACATATTTTTCTTTTTATGAATAACATTGCCTAGTTTATCAGTCACCCTTTTGTCTGGCCAATTGAAAAGCAAGACTGTAACAACACCATTATTACACAGGAGAAGGCCATTCACCACGAGCAGAAAGCAATAGTCAAAAACACAATACCAACAATGGTCACCATATTTTCTGTGCAACTCCCTACTTCTATCACTGTCCCCAATACATTCTTCCCTAATTAGTGCTCCAATGATCATCTTCAGTGGATAAAATACGTCTACACACCCCTGTTAAAATGTCAGGTTTCTGTTTTGTAAAAAAACAAAGATAAAATCTTTCACAAGTTCACAAGATAAAATTTCACAAGTTTTTCCACCTTTAATGTGACCTATAAACTGTACAATTCAGTTGAACAACAAACTGAAATCTTTTAGGTGGAGGGATGAAAAATAAATAAATTAATAAATAATAATAATAATAATAATAATAATAATAATAATCAATATAGGAAAAAACTGCGCTAAACCCAAGTGTAAAAAATAATAATAATTGAACTGAAAAAGCTGCCAGCACTCCAACAAAGTGTATCAAGAATAAAGAACAAATAGTGCGGCGCTAAATCAATCAAAATGGCACAGTGAATAAAGTGACATATAAAACAAATAACTGAGTGAAATAATCACAATAGAATGCAGTGATGGGAAAGTCCATATATGTGTGTTGATCACGTACTATGGAAGAACTCCTTCCAATTGGGAACACTGGATGTTGAATAACTGATGGCCAAAGGGAATCGCAGTTGCTTCACACAAAGAGAAGATAAAATGCTCTTACCCTGTGCTGTGGACTCATCTGTTTATAAAACAGTGGGTCTGATGCGCTTGTGGTCCTCAGGGACCAGAGACGATGTGGTGAGGTCTCCCAGGTAAGGAGGTCTCCCTGCATTCTATTGTGATTATTTCACCCAGTTATTTGTTTTATATGTCACTTTATTCACTGTGCCATTTTATAGCGTCTACAAAATAGGGGATAGTTTTATGGTATTTTTATTAATATTTTTTTACTAGTAATGGCGGCTATCAGGCAAGTCAGGACACTCTCTACTTTGCAGATAGAGAAAGGAGCTGTGTGTTAGTGGGTGTCCTGAAACTCCTGCTCGCCCCCTCCCCCCTCAAGAGGCTTTCTCCACACCAGGGAGAAAGCCTTGCATTACTGTGTGTAGTTACAGACAGAAGAACAGGAAGTGAGGATTTCTCAGAAGAAATAAGGACATTTGAAAGCAAAATGGAAGGATGAGGTAAATGAAAGAGGACTGCACTAAGGTAAAGGAAACTAATTTAGGGAATTTTTTTTTTTTTTTACCTTTACAACCCCTTTAAAGTGTTACTAAACCCACAACAGTAGGATCAGTCTGTATATGCAGTAAAGATGACGTAAACTGAGTGTCAGGGCTCAGCAGCCATGATAAACTGTGGTCAGTTTACAGGGGGTGAGGGTATAGTCAGGCAGGATCAGCTAGGTATTTCAGGTGATACAGGGGGCCAAATTACACAGCACTAACCTAGTGTCCAGGCATTCTTCTGGGACCTGTGACGTGTCCCAAAAGATTGCAGGGAGGGAGGGGCTGCCTAGGGTGAGAGAAGGAGTCTCCTAGGCGGCAAGACGACAGAAGGAGGAACTAGGTACCAAAGAAGCCTCTTAAATAAAGTGCTGCTAAAAAGAGCAGCGCTTTAGCACCAACGCGGCCACGGAAAGGGGTCTTACAAAAATACCCCCCAACATTTCTGGCATTGGCCATCTTAAGTGAGGGCAGATGATTCATGTAGCATTTAGTGAGTGAGAAACTTGTATAGCGCAACACATGCGAACTGAATCGCCTCTGGGCGCTTAGTATCCATTCCCTAAGTAAACTTCCGCCCTCAGAAGAGATGGATTTTGATTTTTTTTCTGAAGGCCAGGTAGTTCAACTCCAATCGGATGCAGGTTGGTAACACATTCCATAGTCTAGGTCCTTGGACTGCAAATCTCCGTTGTCCTTTGGACTTGGATCTGGCTTTGGGTATCTGGAGTAGATTTCGGTTGGTGGATCGCAGAACGCGATTGGGATTGTGAGCTTTAGTTTTACTTCCTGGAATCCATCTGCCCCTAGCTCAGGCATGCAGGCAGAAGGGTGTGCTTAGCTAAGAAAGACCCTCCTGAAGACTCCTGGGATGTACAACACCATTTACCTAAGCATGGGAACTAGGAAGTAACTAAAGAAATCTGAAACAAGTGAATACGATATACTTTCATATCTATTTATTTACTGTTAGTAGCATAAAAATTCAAAATAGTCAAGGTTGATTGAGACTACAAGAAAAACAGAGATGGAAAGTGCACACACCTAGTGCATTACCAAAGATAATTTAAAGTGGTTGTAAACCCAACCACACAACTTGCACCTACAGGTAAGCCTAGATTAAGGCTTACCTGTAGGTGCAAGAAATATCTCCTTAACCTACACGGTTAAGTAGATATTTGCTGAAAATCCTGCACCGATGTCTACGAGCATGCTCGCCGTAGACAACAGCACAGGCGCACTGAGCGTTTAGGCATCATCAATGATAATGCCGGAAACTCGCACATGTGCGGAAGTGACATCATGGCCGCTCCAGCCAGTCACAGTGCCGGAGCTGCGATACAAGGAAGACGCTCCGAGGAGACATGGCGGAGGGGGAAGAGGAGCGCTTCAGGGGCTTCGATCTCAGGTAAGTGCAACATAATGAGCTAGTATGCTATGCATACTAGCTCATCATGCCCTTTTCTTGCAGGGTTTTTGTTTTCCTGGGTTTACTTCCAGGGTTTACTTTCTCTTTAATAATAAAAAGTGTATAAAAGTGGGTACTCACAAAATGGCCCCTAGCTCTGAGAAAGGGGGTGCACCCCCAAAACTAATCAGCTGTACCCCGTATTCTGTGAATGTTTATGCACTGTGTCTATGGCTTATTGGCATTTTGTGAGTACCCATTTTTATACACTTTTTAATATAAAATTGTCTTTGGTAATGCAATAGGTGTGTGCACCTTTCATTTTTGTTTTTCGTGTAGTTCCTTTTTAGATTACCCCATTTGAGGAAGGCAGCATCCATCCAGTCCTGGGATACGGGTTATCCCTTACCACAGAAGACCTAGTAGCGCTGGAAGTTTTTCGTATCTCTAAGGTTGATTGAGAGAGTGAAGTGGCACTTTAAGGAATTTGGTCTTACTGGAAGATGTAGCACATGAACTCCTGCAGAATCATCTCTGCATAACTTTCACCCCTGCACACCAGCCACCTCACAGCATCTCATTCATGACCTGACACAAAGCTGTCTTGTTATCTAACTCGGGCCCCGAGGTGTTAAAATCTATTTTTAAAATTCAGCGTGTCACAGGGATCCAGATCCAGAGGGCTGATGTCAGTCTTCACGACATTGCTTTGAAACGCAGTGTTTCTCCAAAATATATATTGCGTGCTCTTAGCAGGAGCCAGCTGTGGCCGTACCGCTGACACCAGCTCACTGTGAGGAGTCGTGAAGTCTGTGCGATTGCATTTCACGAGTGAACAACGCACTTATGCCATGTCAGATGGCGAAGTGTGTCAATTGTTTGTCTTCAAACGCATTATCAGGTCACCAAGAACTAGGCGAGCAGAAGAGTTACACAGAGAGAGGTCTTCTTTCCAGCAAATTGCACATAATAAAGTCATACTAAGTGCCGGTTCACACAGGGGCGACTTGTCTGTACTATGGAACCGTTATAATAGGAGCGACTCAAGTCACTCCGCCTTAGAAAAAGGTTCCTGTACGACTTTGGGATGACTTCAGAGCGACTTACCTTGACTTCAATACAGAAGCCAGCACTACAGAGAAGGCATCGCCTTATGTGGCTCTTGCTCCCTACTACACCGCCAACTTTACAAGTAGTCCCTCTGGATTGCACTCCATTTGATGCTCTGGAATGGTGGGTCAGTAAGCCCAGACCGCAATCTACCAGTCACTTAGCTGCGATCTACAGGTAGATCATGATCTACAGCAGCCCTCAAAAAACCCACTCGCCCACTCGCATTTTGCGAGTGGATTTTGAGGGCTGGCAAGAAGGGCTGCCGGGGACCCCGGGGGGCGAGCACCATCGATCAGAGGGGAAGAGAGGAGAGCCGTCGCTGGGTGATCAGAGCGGGGAACATCACGGCTTTCATTTTAATAGCGGTGTGTTCCCCACGCCATGCGCCGTCACATAATCCTAGGACAGGTGACATGTATCAAAGTTCCCCGGACAAGAGGAGGGGCTTATGTGACGGCGCGCCGCAGGGGAACACACAGCTATTGAAATGAAAGCTGTGATGTTCCCTGCTCTGATCATCCAGCGACGGCTCTCTTCTCTTCCCATCCACAGGTAGGCTGCATTATGGGGGACACAGGCTGTATTATGGGGGACACAGGCTGTACTATGGGGATCCCCTTTGAGAGGATTGGCCTGGACCTGGTGGGGCCGGTTGTGAAATCTGCCCGAGGTCACCAGCATATTCTGGTGATCCTAGACTATGCAACACGCTGTACTGAGGCCCTACCCTTGCTGGGCACAGGCTGCATTGGCGGATACAGGCTGCATTGGTGGCCACGGATAAAGTTGTTAATATTTTTATAACTTAATTCTGCATAAAACAGAATTAAGTTATTCAAAACAAAACATAAAAGTAGTGTCATTTCATGAGATAATTTATGAGGGCGGGTTTAGTGATGGGATTAGAGGCAGGGCATGGTAGGGGTTAGGCGGGCAACTGGTGGCGAGTAACCCTTGAGGCCTGGCTAGTGGCTCAGGACTTGAAATTTTGAGCCCTGATCTACAGGTTGCTGACCCCTGCTGTAGTATATGCAAAGCTGTGTACATGCAGTCAGCAATTTTATACATTGCTCTTTCCGATCATTCTTAAATGCCGAATATGTGTTGATTAATTGTATTCTTGATAGACTGGAAGATTTTCAGAGACCACTCGATTTGTTGTATCTGAGAAGCTTTGCCATAATAAAAAATGAAATAAATAAAAAAAATTATACTGTGTACAAAGAAAAAAAAAACCCCGACAGCTTTAAGCGATATAGTTTTGTTTGGCCTCACGTTATCACTTTGTCATGGCGGACATAATAATCTTGTGATGATGAAAAAACAGTTATTGGACAAAAGCGAGAAGCAAACCTCCCCAACGTGGACAGATATGACAATAGAAAAATAGGTTTCCTTTTGTTCTTTAAGATCTAGCAAGAAAATAAATCTAATTTTTGAGCAAGTCTTCAACGGTGGATTCCTGCGTGACAAAACATGTCAGCTCAGAACAATCTTGGCCAAACACAGGAGATACTAACATGCCCAGAGTTTAGTTCACGTGTGATGAACATGTACCCACAAGGTCTGATTACTGAAGCTTGCCCAGAAAGTGAATCTCAGCATGCAAAACTGGCATTAAGAGGTGTTTGTGTAGGGAAGAGGGGGGAGAGAGCGTGCCAGAGATGGAGCGAGAGAGAAAGAAAGAGAGAAATATATAGAGAGGGAGCGAAGAGAGGGAGCGAAGAGAGGGAGCGAAGAGAGGGAGCGAGAGATTAGAGCTTGAGTTGGCAATGCTGCAGGAAATTGCGCCCAATGCACAATTTACTCCGGGAGAACGCAGCACAGTTTAAAATGCAATCACACAGCAACAGACCCTCGCTGGGAGAGGCAGAAATGAAAAAAATTCAATCCCATCAAAGCAAAAACGCAAATGAAATTTCTATCCGGGAGACTTGATATCAGATTAATACAGATTAATAGAATCTTGGTTTATAAAAAAAAAAACACAAGGGGAAGAAGAACAATGACATTGTTTCAAAATAAATCTTTTCAGTTATGTTTTCAGACCCAAGAATTCAGGGACTGCCTGGTGAGCACCGGAAATGCAAGCCAACTTTGTCTTGGCAACCAATGTAAGAGTGCAAGGACTTATTACTGTACCTATATTGCAACATTTTGTTGGTAAAGGCTGATAATGTATTTAAGTGGTACTAAACCCAGGAACCTAAATTCACTATATCTGGTCTCCCACAGTACACAGAACATGGAAATGCAATTATTTTAGTAAATATAAACTGCTAATTACCTTTTCTCATCAGTGGTACACAGCAGTCTTGTGACTTGTTTACTTAATCTCTCCCCCCCCCCCCCCAATTCCATAGGGGACAAAACGTCCCCTGTGATGATTTTTTGGGGGACAGGTTCTCTTTAATGAGACTCTTTAATGCATGTCTCCGCAGTACTCCACTGATTGCAATGCAATGCACATCGCACTTCATTACATTCTTTACTGGCCTTGATGGCAGAGAAAACGGTCAAAACAGCAGGGTTTAGAGCCGACGTTCAGGTCTCTTGTAAGAGCAATCTGAGTGGCTAACTAGCCTCTGGATCGCTTTTACAAACAGCGGGAGGAGACCATTTTCCATCCCACTTCCACAGGCTGCCCCATCCCACCATGATTACTCATCGACAAGCCATCGCTATCGCCGGCTGAACATAGAGGAGCACAAAGAATGGAACTGCACTCTCTGCCTCTACGATATAGGAAACAGGAAGCGATGAGCATACCTCACACCCGGTTTATCTGGCGCCATATTTAAAAACGAAAAAGCATCACACAGATCTTGCAGTGGTCACATGATTTTAAGGGCAGAGAAGGGGTCTTATTGACCCGAGATCTCTCCATAAAGAGTACCTTGTTACTGCCTATTGCTGTCATAAGGGAGTAAAGTAAATAATTTAAAAAAAAAAAATTTACAGCGCCCACCCCAACACGCATGCAAACAGCGATCGCACACGTGAGGTATCACTGTGCATGTCAGATCATGGGCAATAATTCCAGCACCAGACCTTTTGTGTACATCCATAGTGATAACCTGTAAAGGCTTTCAAAGCATCACCTATGGATAGTAAACTTTACGTTGCTTGTTGCCATCGCACGGACGTGCGCAATTTTCACTCTGCGTAACATGATATTTTATATTTTATCGAACAATTGGTTATGTATTGTGTTTTTTTGCATTAAAATTAAAAAAATAAAAACAAAAATTCCAAAACAATTGCGTTTTAAAAACCGCTGCGCGGATATCGTGTGTCATACAAAAATTGCAACACCCACCAATTTATTTCCTAGGGCCTCTGCTTTAAAATAAATATATAATATTTGGCTTTCTAAGAAAAGCACCTCTGCCCAATAAAAAAAAAAACAAACATCAACCTGGCAATTTTTTTTTATTTTTTTAAACCAGGACAAGTAGATTGGGACCCCGATTTAGTCCCCTTTACAAGTAGTTTTTTTAAAGATATCCACAGCCACGATTGACATATGTATATTAGGCCTGGTCCACCCGTTGGCCCCTATTAGGGCTCTCAAAGATCTGTTAAGACTCTTATTTTAATGGAAGACTTGGGTGGGCTCTACTCTACAATATTGGAAGCACTTAGTTTTATTTCAGCAATTTCACCCTACAAACTCACATCTGTCCCTAGTGGCTGCCCCAAGAAATTTCGAAAGTCCGGGATATTTGGCCTTAAGTGGATGTAAACCTTTACATATACCCAGTGAAATGAACAGCCTCAGATGATACACAGAGATGAAACAAATCTCCCTACATAAGTTTTACATGTATGTCTGCTGACTTCAGCTTGACATACTGTTTAGAAAGTGCATGTTCTGTAAGAATTTTCTCTTCCTGTTCCAGCAGGGGGAGGGGAGTCTTGCCATACACTGTGAGACAGCCAATTGGAGGAAAGGCACACACCCCCCCTCTCCACATAGGCAGAGACTTGCAAAGCTGTGCTGTGAATTGACCAGCTCTCTGCCAATCTATTTATAGCACCCACCCCGACACAAAATTAAGCCTGGTTTTATCTCAGTTGACAGAGAACTTGTCAGAAGTTATGTTGATAACAGAGGAAAAGAGCAGCAAAAAGACACAGGACTCATGCCGCGTACACACAACCGTTTTTCGGGTTGTAAAAAATGTAGTTTTTAATGGTCTAGAAAAAACAACGTTTTTTTCAACCCGATCGTTAAAACGGCCTTGCCTAAACACAATCGTGAAAAAAATGCTCTAGCAAAGCGCGGTGACGTACAACATGTACGACGGCACTATAAAGGGGAAGTTCCATTCGGATGGCGCCACTCTTGGGGCTGCTTTTGCTGATTTTGTGTTAGTAAAAGACAATTCACGCTTTTCAGTCTGTTATAGCGTGATGAATGTTCTTAATCCTTTACGATCGCTAGTTTTACCAGAACGAGCGCTCCTGTCTCATAACTTGCTTCTGAGCATGCGCGTTTTTTTTACATCGTTAAAGCCCACACACGACCATTTTTTACGACGTAAAAAATTACAACGTTAAAAACGTAGTGAAAAATTAGAGCATGTTCTAAATTTATGTCCATTTTTTACATCGTGAAAAATGCTCTGGAGCCCAGACACGATAGTTTTTAATGACATTTAAAAAAAACCCGAAAAACGGTCGTGTGTACGCGGCATTAGGGCGTTAAATAGAGATAAGAAAACACTACAGATATACAGGTGAAACTCGAAAAATTTGAATATCGTGCAAAAGTTCATTTATTTCACTAATGCAACTTAAAAGGTGAAACTAATATATGAGATAGACTCATTACATGCAAAGCAAGATAGTTCAAGCTGTGATTTGTCATAATTGTAATGATTATGGCTTACAGTTTATGAAAACCCCAAATCCACAATCTCAGAAAGTTAGAATATTACATGCAATCAATAAAACAAGGATTGTACATAGAACAATATCAGACCTCTGAAAAGTATAAGCATGCATATGTACTCAGTACGTGGTTTGGGCCCATTTTGCAGCAATTACTGCCTAAATTCGGCGTGGCATGGACGCTATCAGCCTGTGGCATTGCTGAGGTGTTATGGAAGACCAGGATGCTTCAATTGCAGCCTTCAGCTCTTCTGCATCATTCGGTCTCATGTCTCTTATCTTCCTCTTGCCAATGCCCCATAGATTCTCTATGTCTATGGGGTTCAGGTCAGGCAAGTTTGCTGGCCAATCAAGCACAGTAATCCCACGGTCATTGAACCAGGTTTTGGTGCTTTTGGCAGTGTGGGCAGGTGCCAAGACCTGCTGGAAAATTAAGTCAGCATCCCCATAGAGTTCGTCTGTGAAAGGAAGCATGAAGTGCTCCAAAATCTCCTGGTAGACGGCTGCGTTGACCCCGGACTTAAAGGGTCACTAAAGGAAAAAAATGTTTTAGCTAAATAGCTTCCTTTACCTTACTGCAGTCCTGGTTTCATGTCCTCATTGCTCGTTTTTGCTCTGATGTTGCTGTAATACTACTCTGTTCTGGACACTTCCTGGTTGTCTGGCTCCTTATGAAAAAAGTCATGGGAGATTTTAGTTTCGTTTTCCTAGCCATGACTCTCTATGGCACTGTCCAGCACAGAGGCATAAAATAACTTGCAAAGACTAAACTAGTTTCACTTTCGTTTTTTCATCTAGAGACACGTTATATGATTGATTTTTATCTATTTTTAATCGTTTTTAAAAGGAATCAGTTAACTATTATGTCTCTATACCCTGTAAACAGTCATTTCAGCAAAAAAATGTTTTTACTTTAGTGATCCTTTAACCACTTCCAGACCTGCGCACGACGATGTACATCCTATTTTTAAGGATTGATATCTCGGTAACGGCAGCATCTGCTGCCACAACCGAGGTATCGATCTTTAGTGTGCGCGGTCCGGTACACGATAACGGCGGTCTCCGCGGCGGATTCGCCCCCCCTCCCGCGCCCTCCACCGCTTACCGGAGCCGTCGGTAGCGGCGGAGGAGATCGGGACCGTTCGGCTGGTGACTGGGGACGAGACTGAAGGAAAAATCTCCTTCGCCCGTCCCCATAGCTCTGCTGGGCGGAAGTGACGTCAAAACGTCAGTCCCACCCAGCCTCTTAAAGAGACAAATTTTTTTTGTCATTTGAAAAAATGACAGTTTCAAATTTTTTTATTTTTTTTTGCATTTTAGTCTAAATATGAGATCTGAGGTCTTTTTGACCCCAGATCTCATATTTAAGAGGACCTGTCATGCTTTTTTCTATTACAAGGGATGTTTACATTCCTTATGATAGGAATAAAAGTGATCAATTTTTTTATTTTATTTTTTTCAGTGTAAAAAGTAATAAAATAAATAAGAAAAAAAATTTTAAAGCGCCCCGTCCCGACGAGCTCGCGCGCAGAAGCGAACGCATACGCGAGTAGCGCCCGCATATGAAAATGGTGTTCAAATCACACAAGTGAGGTATCGCCGCGATCGTTAGAGCGAGAGCAATAATTCTAGCCCTACTCTGTAGCTCAAAAAATGCAATCTCTAGAATTTTTTAAACATTGCCTATCGAGATTTTTAAGGGTAAAAGTTTGACGCCATGCCACGAGCGGGCGCAATTTTTAAGCGTGACATGTTGGGTATCATTTTACTCGGCGTAACATTATCTTTCACAATATATAAAAAAATTGGGCCAAATTTATTGTTGTTTTATTTTTTAATTAAAAAAAGTGAATTTGTAAGACCGCTGCGCAAATACGGTGTGACAAAAAGTATTGGAATGACCACTATTTTATTCTCTAGGGTGTTAGAAAAAAATATATATATAATGTTTGGGGGTTTTAAGTAATTTTCTAGCAGAAAAACTGTTTTAGTCTTGCAAACACCAAATCTGAAAAACACCTAAGGTCTGGAAGTGGTTAATGAAGCACAGTGGACCAACACCAGCAGATGACATGGCTCCCCAAATCAACACAGACTGTGGAAACTTCACACTGGACTTCAAGCATCTTGCAGTGTGTGCCTCTCCATTCTTCCTCTATACTCTGGGTCCTTGGTTTACAAATGAGATGCAAAATTTGCTCTCATCAGAAAGAGGACTTTGGACCACTTAGCAACAGACCAGGTGTGTTTTTCTTTAGCCCAGGTAAGATGCTTCTGACGTTGTTTGTTGTTCAGGAGTGGCTTGGCAAGAGGAATACGACACTTGAAGCCCATGTCCAGGATCTGTCTGTGTGTGGTGGCTCTTGATGCACTGACTCCAGCCTCAGTCCACTCCTTGTGAAAGTCCCCAACACTTTTGAATGGCCTTTTCCTGACAATCCTCTCCAGGCTGCGATCATCCCTGCTGCTTGTGCACCTTTTTCTTCAACACTTATCCCTTCCACATAACTTTATATTAATGTGCTTTGATACAGCACTTTTGGAACATCCAACTTCTTTTGCAATTACCTTTTGAGCCTTTCCCTCCTTATGGAGGGTGTCAATGATGGAATTCTGCACAACTGTCAGGTCAGCAGTCTTTCCCATGATTGTGATTCCTACTGAACCAGACCTGTGTCCCAACGCCATCACGTGCAACAGAACGCTTAACTGATATAGCGAAGGGAACGGGAGGAGCCCCTGAGATCCACTGCACACTGCTCGAGATTATTTGTATATCGCACGCATATACTGCAACTCCTGTAAGTGCATTACCACTTTCTATTATCCAAGTCTATTATCGCAGTCTACACTATGTGGCTTTTCTGCTTTTGTTTTTATCGCCAATATTCGTATCAACGCTGACTCAATACACAAGAACTGACCCCAACCATAATTCTACTGGGAGACTCAAAACACCCTGTGCCTAGTTTGACCGCCGTGTTTGTGGTCATATCTGGTAAGGAGACTACATCTCTCTCACCCGGGTGTCTCATTGGTGGAGGAATTATTTTTGGATGTCACATCACTTTTGACAAGAAGATTTTTGATTTACCCAATTTTACCAAATTTCACTTGGGACTTTCTGTTTGAAATTTTTTCTTTCACTATACCTATTAACAATATGGCATGTTAATATATGTTAATATTTCGGATTGATTATATTTTGTTTATGTTAATATGTTTGGTATTAATTTACTTTGTTTTCAGCATATGCACATTATTTATCAATCCATTTATATATTTATTATTTATCTATTAGCAATTTTAAACATACATTGGTGACAATATCAATGTTTTCACCTTTATTTTGTTTTGGTGCCATTTAAAAAAAAAAAAAAATTCACATAATTGTTTTTGCGCCGTACCTTATATTTTAACAACAATATTCTAATTTTCTGAGATTGTGGATTTGGGGTTTTAATGAGCTGCAAACCATAATCATCACAATTATGACAAATCACAGCTTGAACTATCTTGCTTTGCATGTAATGAGTCTCTCTCAAATATTAGTTTCACCTTTTAAGTTGCATTGGTGAAATAAATGAACTTTTGCATGATATTCAAATTTTTTGAGTTTCACCTGTATTCTCCCATTTTAGATTTTATGAATTGGGTTTAGATCCTTTTTAAAGGGTTTGTAAAGGAATTTTTTTTTTTTTATCTAAATAGCTTCCTTTACCTTAATGCAGTGCTGTTTTCATGTCCTCATTGTTCGTTTTTGCTCTCAAGTTGCTGTACATCTTCTCTGATCTCCACACTTCCTGGTTGTCTGTTTCCTGATAACCACAGTACTGGGAGCTTGCTCTCTGTGGTCACTAATCAAGGAGGTGTGATTACTGTGTGTCTAAAAACCCTCAGCACCAATCAGTTTCGTTTTCCAAACCATCACTGCCCTGTATTGGCTCTGTGGCTCTGTACAGCAGAGGCAGGAAACAACAAGCAAAAACGAAACTAGAAACTACAGGTACATTATATGATTGATTTTTATCTATTATTAATCGTTTTTAAAAGGAATCAGTTAACTATTATGTCTCTATACCCTGTAAACAGTCATTTCATCAAAAAAAAAAATTTTTTATTTACAACTCCTTTAATTCAACTTCTACAAAGGCCTTCTTAAGCCTGGGTTCACACTATTGCGAGCACAGACATCGCATGTGACGATCACATGCGATGTCTGTGCAATACAAATTTAGCCATACAGTTGTATGGCTGAACTCGTATTGGATTTGCACGAAAAAGATGCAGGAACCTTTATTTTCCCCCACACGGGAATCAGATCACATGGGTGTTTACACCCATGTAATCCAATTCCTGTCTGAATTCACAGTTTGCACTGCGATCTGCGAACCGATCTGGGGGTGTGATTAACTTTGTATTGACACCCACAGAGGTTCGCAGAGAGCAGTGTGAACTGCCTGCGAGGGAGATGGGGAGATGGATGCGGGAACCGGCACTGGAATCGCGCTGGTTCCCACATCGGAATAGTGTAAACCCAGGTTGAATGCGATCGCCCCAAATCTGACCAAATTTTTTAAACTTATTGTGGTGGCACAAGTGTTATCTTAGTTTGTTTAATAGGCATCTCGAATTGTGAGAGAATGGTATCCTAGGAGATGTTACTAGATACACCACTGCACCAATTGTCCATTTTATCTTCTACTGCCTTGGATTGAGTGTGCAGGGCAGCAAGGTTTTGTATATTTGATTACACAACTGTATTTGAGTGAGCCTGGGTATGCCCATTCAGCTCCCTGTTGTATTATGTTTTATGTAAAACTCAATAAAAATAAAAAGGGAATAGCTACTTAAATGAAGGGATGAGACCGTTTTTTTTATGCAAAGCTCCACAACCATGGCAGGTGTATACCCCAGTACACCTGCCTGTGCAGCTTAGGCCTCCTTCACACTGGTGCACTTTTGCCGTGCTCTTTCAGGGCAACCAAGCACATGGAAACTATCTGCCATTAAATCCTATACAACTGTTCACACCGCAGGTGCAGCTATAAAAAAACGCCCTGAGTTCACCCGGAAAAAAAAATTAACATTAGATTTAGGCTTTTAGATTTAGTTTTAGAGATAGATGTTCTCCCGCCGCTTCCGGGTATTTTCTTCGGGACTGGGCGTTCCTTTTTGATTGACAGCCTTCCGACGGTCGCATACAGCGCGTCACCAGTTGCCGAAAGAAGCCGAACGTCGGTGCGGCTCTATACGGCACCTGCGCACCGACGTTCGGCTACTTTCGGAAACTCGTGACGCGCTGTATGCGACGGTCGGAAGGCTGTCAATCAAATAGGAACGCCCAGTCCCGCAGCCCATACCCGGAAGCGGCGGGAGAACATCTCTCTCTAAAACGGTAAGTACGGCATTGATTTAAAAAAAAAAATACCCGTTTCTGCTCCCCTTAATTAGCCTAAATCTAATGTTAAAAATAGATTTTTCGGGTGAACTCCCGCTTTAAATAATAATAAAAAAAAAACAGGGACGCATTTGTAAATGCACAAAATGTAAATGGCTACTAATATTTGCAAAATACAACACTGTTAAGTATGGATTCAGGGTGTTATTCGATTGCCTAAGGATCAGGAAGGAATTGTATCCCGTTAGCGTAAACTAGATCAATTCAGTTTTGTTTTTAGGTTAAACATTGTAGACATTTTTTTCTCTATCTTTACGATGTAAAAATCACAACTGTTACCAGATTCACATAAAAATATTTTGTATTTTAAATAGAGAGGGTTTAGCTAAAGAGTAACCTCTACGGTCAGTGGCCATATTGCAAATGAGTATCATGCAAAGACAGTAAAGGTAACATTAGTATCTGGCATCACCCTCCATGCCCTGTAGGCACAACGGCTTATACAAACAGCCCGTAGCTGACGGCTAGGATTACACGGAACACAAAGGCATGTTGCCACTGCAAACAACAGCTCTTCGCTGCCACCGCTTATGTGAAATTGGGAATATCGTTTGCTGGATTGCAGCTCGAGCGGAACAAACCTCACAGAATGGAAATCGCTTATTTTTAAAACCGTGTTTATCCAGCCGGGGGGGGGGGGGGGGGGCTGATTCGGGCTTTAAGGCACCTCTGGTCACTGTAACGCTATGTAGTCCAGGATGAGAGATTTCACATTTCAGTGATGGTCGGATTGGAATGTGGCTGGTTGGATCTTCAGGATATTAATGTGTATCCAAACCCAAGAGCACAAATTGGAGAGGGGAGGGGTTCTGTAGTCCTTACAGACCGTTGGGAACAACATAACAGATAGGAGTGCAGCACAGGCAAACAGCACATAAAGCTCACAAGAATCCTGGCATGATCAACAGATTTATTTTCCTTTTTTTGCACTTATTAATCAGATTTAAGAAAACACTTTTAATGGTATATTTACCAGACCAAAAAAGAAAGAAAATAAGAGAAGTTCATTATTAAGGCTTACATAGATAGAATTTAAAGTTGAGTTCCACTTTAACATGGAACTTCCACTTTTTGGAATCCTCCCTCCCTCCGGTGTCACATTTGGCACCCTTCAGGGGGGAGGAGGGAGCGGATTCCTCTGTAATAGTGTATATGTGCTCCCACTTCCAGGCATAGGTCGCCACAGTGATCTAGGCCACTTCCTGCACCTATGCTGTCCTCCCCCACTGTCTTCTGGGAGACACACATGTCCCAGAAGACAGCAGGGACCAGTGAGGACGCGCAGCGTGACTTGCGCATGCGCAGTACAGAACCAGGAAGTGAAGCCGCAAGGTTTCACTTCCTGATTCCCTTACCGAGGATGATGACGGCAGCAGCCGAGAAACGAGCAACAGATTGGCTTTGGCTGCCGAGATCGCGGGCGCCCAGGACAGGTAAGCGTCCATATATTAAAAGTCATCAGCTGCAGTATTTGTAGCTGCTGGCTTTCAATATTTATTTTTTTATGGCAAACCTCCGCTTTAAGGCTCTAGTGACATCTTAGTAGTTCCCGATAGTGGAGTGCATGGACACCACAGTGAACATAAGCTCACGAGGAGCTCAGGCTGCTTAAAGCAGTAAATGGAAAAAGAAAATATGGACAGCCGCACTCCAAAAAACCTTGATGGTTGTCTTTATTTAAAAAAGGAAAAATGCACTACAAGTCACAGCACACAACACGGGAGTAAAACAGCTGATGCGTTTCGCACTAAAAAATAGTGCTTAATCATAGCTATGATTAAGCACTATTTTATAGTGCGAAACGAGTCAGCTGTTTACTCCCGTGTTGTGTGCTGTGACTTGTAGTGCATTTTACCTTTTTTAAATAAAGACAACCATCAAGGTTTTTTGGAGTGCGGCTGTCCATATTTTCTTTTTCCATTTGTTGCCTTGTGCATTGCCAGCATCCTTGATCTTCTGAGACCATATTGATCATTCTAAAACAATCCACCTGGAGCGGTAACTTTCTTTCTTTCTTGCTTAAAGCAGTAGTTAAAGTCTTCTTTTTCACTTTTACCTAAAGGTAAGCCTATAAGGCGTACCTGTAGGTAAAAAGAAAATCTCCTAAACCTGTACAGTTTAGGAGATATTCCCTTTGCATGTAGCCGTTGACATCAGTGGCGCATGCGCTCCGAGTGCCCAGCTGAAGTTCTGGCAGATGCTGCCGGACCTTGCCGGAGAGAAGTCTCTCGTGTACATGCGCGGGAGTGACGACATCACGGCTCCGGCCACTCACAGCGCCGGAGCCGCGATACCCAGAAAACACGCAGAGGGAAAATGTCCGCTCCCTCTGCGTGGACCTAGATCACCTGCCGACGCCTCGTTCTAAGTTATTTCATAATGAGCTAGTATGCGGTGCCGTCGGTGTATGCGTTAAAGTGAAAAACACAAGGGTTTACAACTCCGTTAAAGTGGTTCCAAAACCTAAACAATTTTTACTTTAATGCAGGGGTCTCAAACTGGCGGCCCTCCAGCTGTTTTAAAGCTACAAGTACCATCATGCTTCTGCCTATGGGAGTCATGCTTGTAACTGTCAGCCTTGCAATGCCTCATTAGACTTGTAGTTTTGCAGCTGGAGGACCGCCCTGCTTTATCCATGTATCAAGATAAAAAATGTTCCAGTAGCAGTATCGCTCCATCACCCCCTTTTATACTTAAGCTGCACTGTGCATTTCGATGGACAAGGGCAGCGCAGTATGGGATGGAGCCTGCACATGTGGCCCTATAGGAAGTGGATTCCTATGGGGGCACACAGAGAAAAAGAGGAGCCAGGAACACCAACAGGGGCCCCCCCCCCCCCCAAAAAAAAAGACTTTACACTCCATGTAACCAATCCCCGGAATCTGCTTCTCCTCGGTTCTTCATCATTCAGGTACTCACATCATTGCATGCAATGCAGGACCAACAGTACTTATTGTTGACTGCCAGGGTAGTGAGGGATAAGGCAAGTAAAAAAGCTTTTGGCATCCTAGACAATAACAGCTGGGCACTTAAAGGAGTTGTAAAGGAAAAAAATGTTTTGCTGAAATGACTGTTTACAGGGTATAGAGACATAATAGTTAAAGTGGAGTTTTCATCCCAAATTTTTTTTTTCCATTAATGTGCTCATTAGACCTAAAAAATAAAAAAAAATTTTGCTCATCTGGAAATGCCTGTTGCTATGCGGTCCCACGAAATCTGCCTTTGGAATCACCTAGGATCTTGACATCCTCTCCCTCTAATGCTCCTGGGAAATGTGTGTCATCATTTCCCAGGATGCAGTGCTCTACCCAATCATCACTCCCCATCCAAGACTTCCAGGAAGTAAGTGCTTGTGGGCTTCACAATGCCCACAAGCAAAATGACAACGGTGTGGACATAGTTTATAAAACTATCTTTTTTGAATAACTATGCGGAGCGGCGGAGGATTGTAAAATAGTAAATGACCGGATTTATATTATAAAAACACATGATGAAAGGACATACATTTAAAAAATGCTAGATGTGGTTGGAACACCGCTTTAAAGGATTCCTTTTAACATTGATTAAAAATAGATAAAAATAAATCATATAATGTACCTCTAGTTTCGTTTTTGCATCTAGGTTTCGTATTTGCATGTTATCCTGCCTCTGTGCATGTACAGAACAATAGAGCAGTGATGGTTTGGAAAATGAAACTAGAATCTCCCAGTACTGTGGTCATCAGGAAACCGACAACCAGGAAGTGTCCAGAACAGAGAAGAATTACAGCAACATCAGAGTAAAAACGAACAATGAGGACAATCAGGACTGCAGTAAGGTAAAGGAAGCTATTTAGCTAAAAAAAAAAAAAAATTCCTTTAGTGACCCTTTAACTCTTGGAGTGCAGGGAAACCCCCACTGCAGTAGTAGTTTTGACATTTTCCCAGAGCTCAGTATTAAGTGGGCCAAGAGAATGGTAAAGCTGGAAAAATAGGATTTTTTTTTGGACTCACCGTAAAATCCTTTTCTCTGTCGTCCATGGACAGACACAGCTCCTTAAATCTTGACAAGTCCTCTCCTGTGAACAGGAACATAACCCACTTGTCAAGACTTGAGAAGGCTGTGTCCCTCCATGGACGATAAGAGAAAATGTGATTTTTTGTACTGACTGTAAAATCCTTTTCTCTGTTGTCCATGGACGGACACAGCCTTCTCAAGTCTTGACAAGTGGGTTATGTTCCTGTTCACAGGGGAGGACTTGTCAAGATTTAAAGGAGCTGTGTCCGTCCATGGACGATAAGAGAAACAAGCATATTGCAGATTAAATAAATAAAACACACACAACAAGAATGTAAAACTGCAGAAAAACACACCCAGACTGCCATTATTGTTTAGAGGGGACCTTTCACACCCATGTAGTGTGCTGCCGTGTGATTTAAAGCGGAGCTCCACCCTAATTACAACATTAGTTCTATTACACTTGTGCTAGCCAAAACGCTAAAAACCAATGTTTTCGTTTTCTAAATCTGTACAGTACCTGTATAATTGTTGAGGCTTCCGGTCTGCATCGTTGCGGGAATAATACAGGCATTGCATCACTTCCCGTTTGAGCAGAGCATTTTAGGAGCTCCCTGTCTTCACGCAGCCGTGATAACAAATATCGCGTGATTTCTACAACAGGAAGTGACGTGCGATATCAACAAAGGAAGGAGGGCTGTGTTTACATCTGAGGGGGCGGGACGGGAACGCCAGCCGTTGTTAGGGGAACAGAGACGCTGACGCCGCTGCTCCCTGCTAAGCGCGGTGCATGCTGGGATTACAGCGAATGCGAAAGCAGGAAGTCGCTGCTGGTGGGATTCGAATGCCCACAGTGAAGATGGCGACGGCGCACACATATGAATATAACTGATTATTGCAGACTGTAAGCGGACGTTTAACCAACGAAACGTGAGTTTATTTAACCCTTCCTACGGTCCTTTGAACTACCCCCCCCCAAAAAAAAAAACGATTTGGCATGGGAGAACCGCTTTAAAAAATAGTACAGGTGCGCAGTTCATCAATGCATGTGTTTGGCCACATAGGCTTTAATGGCAGTGCATGCAAAAACACATGTAACATGCATTTTCATGCCAACAACCTCTACTTTATTCTACCTTCAATGACACCAAAAAAAAAAAAAAATGTAGAATGAATGAAAAGAAGAACAAGCTGAAAATTGCAGGAAATGCAAAAAGGTGTGATCTAGTGTAAATGGACCCTAAACGAGCAATGGCACCCAAGAGGCAGCCAGCTTTGTCTGCCACTGAACCTGAGGATGGAGGCAGCGACAGAAAAGACAAAACATGGGACCCTAATGGTGTGCATCTGTTCTTCGTTCTACCAATGACGGGTAGACACTCCAGTGATATCTCGACTCTGGCAGGAGCCGAAGCAGAGGCCTGCAGCCAGTTATTGAGAAGGTTTTTCTCCTTCTCTCTTACCGAGTCTTTATATCAGGAGAGACAGGATGATGTCACCGTGTAATTTTTCTGCTCTGTCACAGCCCGGGGAGAGATCCGAGACCACCAGGAAAACACTCAAAGCTCTGCAGCTTTCGAGAAGAGAACAGGGCAGCACATCAAGGGTTAAAGGACATTTCAACGGGACCAGATGATGACATTAAATTAAAGGTCGGGCTTTTCATGAATTGAAATGCATAAACCTGGAATCCAGAAAAAAAAAAAAAAAAAAAGACAGTAAGGTGGGGTGGCCATTTCTAAAGCAGCTGGCAAAAAATAGCATTTGACGCCTGACAGATGTCACCTCTGGCATTACCATCATTTATAAAAGTGTAAAATGGTAAACTGGCCAAATAAAATACTGTCAAGTAAATAAAATGAGCAAGGCATACAAAAGGTAAAAGAAAAAAAAAAGGGACGCTACAGTAAAACCTTGGTTTGAGTGTTTGCAAGATAAGCTATGTTTTTTATTAATTTTGACTTGATATACAAGCGATGTCTTGATATAAGAGTAGCGTCACGTCACAACTAAGTATAAAAAAGAAGAGAGGCGCCTCTAAGTGTAGCAATATGGTTACATTTAATGAAGGCACAACATTTAGCAACTCACATGGTTGATGATGAAAACAGGCACATCCAAGTATGCAAGAATCTAGGGTAAAGCTGTCCACATAGACCAGGCATGTCCAAAGTCCGGCCCGCGAGGCCAATTGCGGCCCTCCTGGTGATTTAATACATACATACACACACACACACACACACACACACACACACACACACACACACACACACACACATATATAAATAAACCAAGCCACAAAAGATATATACCGTATTTATTGGCGCTGCCTCGGAGGGGACAGGGAGGGGGCGGGACAAGTGCCATCAGATTACTCCATCAGAATCTCCTGTTTACTCAGCGGCATCTGTAATAGGAAGTCCAGTCTCGTGGGATGCCATTGAATGACCGTTCTGTCTATCATAGGAGGCAGGACTTTGTATTAAAGAGGTTACTGAGTAAACAAGAGATTCTCCTGTTTGTAATCTATCGGCACTCATCCCCCCCCTCCGTCCCCTCTGAGGCTGCAGATGGGCATCAATCAGGCTGCACTGATGGCAATGGTAAGGCTGCTTTCATGGCACATGCGAGGCTGCATTCATGGCACATGCAAGGCTGCATTCATGGCACATGCAAGGCTGCATTCATGGCACATGCAAGGCTGCATTCATGGCACATGCAAGGCTGCATTCATGGCACATGCAAGGCTGCATTCATGGCACATGCAAGGCTGCATTCATGGCACATGCAAGGCTGCATTCATGGCACATGCAAGGCTGCATTCATGGCAATGGTAAGCCTGTGCGTGTTATACGCCAATAAATACGGTATATCCAAATAACACACCCAAGCTCATCCTTATTAATGAGCAGCTCTCTGGGATTCGTTGGGGCCACAAAAGAGATATATACAGTGGGCCAGATTCAGAAAAGAGATACGATAGCGTATCTCCTGATACGCCGTCGTATCTCTGAGTGCGGTTGGTCGTATCTATGCGCCTGATTCAGAGAATGAGTTACGCATAGATATCCCTAAGATCCGACGGGTGCAAGTGTCTTACACCGTCGTATCTTAGGCTGCATTTTCGGTGGCACTTCCGTATGTTTACGCGAGGAATATGCTAAGTTAGGTAGATTCAGAAACATACGTTCGGCCGACGCATTTTTTTACGTCGTTTACGTTAGGCTTTTTTCGGCGTATAGTTACCCCTGCTATATGAGGCGTAGCTAATGTTAAGTATGGCCATCGTTCCCACGCTGAGTTTTGAATTTTGTACGTTGTTTGCGTAAGTCGTTCGCGAATAGGGCTGGACGTAATTTACGTTCACGTCGAAAGCATCACGATTTGCCGACGTAATTTGGAGCATGCGCACTGGAATCCGTCCACGGACGGCGTATGCGCCGTTCGTTAAAAACGTGGGGTCACTACTATTTTACATAGTACACGCCCCCAACCAGCCTATTTTGAATTAGGTGGGCTTACGCCGGCCCAGTTACACTGTGCCGCCGTAAGTTTCAGCACAAGTTCTATGTGAATACACAACTTGCTGCTCAAACTTACGGCGGCGTAGTGTATCTGAGATACGCTTCGCCCGCCTAAAGATAGGCGAAGCTCTCTGAATCTGGCCCAGTGAATCCAAATAACACACCTGAGCTCATCTCTTCACCACACACAGCCACAAAGGCGAGAGAATTCTTGTTGGGAAGTGTATTAGTGATCGGACGAACACACTTAGACCGAATTTTAATGATTCAATGAATGTCAGGCAAAATGGTCGGCCCTCACGCATGTTCACTTCATCAAATCTGGTCCTCCTTGAAAAAAAGTTTGGACACCCCTGACATAGTCCATCCTCTGCACCACCATCAATGTCATCCCTTCCACGCCGCGCTCCATGAACACATCAAGCCTTGCTTTCAAAATGCTCTACTGCAGGGTAGTCTTTCTGGTCACGATTGCAGATTAACAGCGGTAATAGCCCAGCGGTGAGAAGGATGGTCTATGTGGACAGCTTTACCCTGGATGCCTGCATGCTTAGATGCGCCTCTTTTAATCATCAACCATGTGAGTTGCTAAATGTAACTTCATTAAATGTAACCATACTGCTACACTTAGAGGCGCCTCTTGCCTTTTAGACCACTTTCACACTGAAGTGGTGGGTGCGTTTGCGGTAAAGCACTGCTAGTTTTAGCGGCACTTTACCACTTTTATAGTGGCGCTTATCCGCCACTAGCGGGGCACTTTTAACCCCCGCTAGAAGCCGAGGAAAGAGTTAATAGCACCCATTATGTAGAGCCACCGAAGCACTTTGGCAGCGCTGCCTATTCATTTCAATGGGCAGTGGCAGTGGAGGAGCAGTGTATACACCGCTCCCCCACCGCCAAAAAGATGCTGCTTGCAGGACTTTTTTCCTGTCCTGCAAGCGCACCACCGCAGTGTGAAAGCACTTGGGCTTTGACACTGGGGCTGCAGAAGAGGCAGTTTACAGGCGCTTCTCAGTCGCTATTTTAAGCGCTAAAGCACCTGTAAATCGCCTCAATGTGAAAGGGGACTTATATTCTGTAGCTCCTGCTGGATTTTGCTTCTAATCCCCTTGTGGATGGGCATTTTATTGTTACATAACCTATCACATTGCTATAATCTTTTTATATGGACTATAAACTGAAGGACTTAGGAATAAATGGTTGTGGAACGAATCATTTGACTTTGCATTATTTCTTATGTGGAAATTTGCTTTGATATATAAGTGCTTTGGATTACAAGCATGTTTCCAGAACAAATTATGCTTGCAATCCAAGGTTTTACTGTTTTTTGAAAAAGAAAGTTCCTTTTACACATTTTGTCCAACAAATGCAATGTAGTTACAAAAACTGCAAAACAAAAATATGTCACTAGGGCTGCAACTAACGATTATTTTCATAATCGATTAGTTGGCCGATTATTGTTTAGATTACTAACCTTAAAAAAAAAAAGTGTGGTGTATAATTTAGTTAATATGTAAAGAAAAAAAAAAAAAAAAAAAAAAAGGCGATTTAACCACTTCCCTACCGCGTCATTGTGAAATGACGGCGGCAGGAACCCCTCCTCGATCCAGGAGGACGTCATGTGACGTCCTGGGCTTTGCGGGTGGATATCTGAATGATGCCTGCAGCTAGAGGCATCATTCAGATATCCTTCTTTAGTGCCGGCGATTCTGCACAACGTAAGAACGATCATAGCGGCGATTCCGCCGCTAGATCGTTCTTACAGGCGGCAGGAGGGGACATCCCGCCGCCATCCGGTGCTTCTCCGGGCTCTCCCGTGCCATCGGGGGCCCGGAGAACGAATCGTCCGGCGCTGGCAGGAAGCATAGAGATGACTGGTGACCAGATGGTCACCAGTCATCTCTATGACCGTCGGAGGACCCGGGCGCGATGTGATGACGTCACGCCCGGGTCCCCGTAAGTAAACAAAGCCGCAATTGCGGCTGCTAAGCAACAGCAAGCATGAGATCGGTGAATTTTTTTTCACCGATTTCATGCTTTCCAGCCTGGAGCAGAGATGTGGGGTCTTATTGACCCTGCATCTCTCCATAAAGAGTACCTGTAACACACATTTCCTATTACAAGGGATGTTTACATTCCTTGTAATAGGAATAAAAGTGATAATAAAAATAAAAAAATTAAAAAAAAAAAGTGTAAAAAAAGAAATAAATATGTAAAAAAAAAAAAAAAAAAAAAATATTTTTTTTAACGCCCCTGTCCCCAGTAGCTCTCGCGCAGAAGCGAACGCACACGCAAGTCCCGCCGACATATGTAAACGCCGTTTAAACCACATATGTGAGGTATCGCCGCGTGCGTTAGAGTGCCAGCAACAATTCTAGCACTAGATCTCCTCTGTAAATCTAAACTGGTAACCTGTAAAAAATTTAAAAGCGTTGCCTATGGAGATTTTTAAGTACCGAAGTTTGGCGCAATTTCAAGAGTGTGCGCAATTTTAAAGCATGACATGTTAGGTATCTATTTACTTGGTGCAACATCATATTTCATATTTTACAAAAAAATTGGGCTAACTTTACTGTTTTGTTATTTTTTTAATTCATGAAACAATTTTTTTCCAAAAAAAAGGCTTTTAGAAAAATTATTGTGCAAATAGTGTGCAAGATAAAACGTTTCAATGACCATCGTTTTATTCCCTAGGGTGTCTGCTAAAAAAACATATATAATGTTTGGGGGTTCTGCGTAATTTTCGAGCAAAAAAATTATGATTTGTACATGTAGGAGAGAAGTGCCAGAATAGGCCTGGTATGGATGTGTGTATAACTGCCCTGTATGGAAGTGGTTAATATTAAATATCTTTATGCAGTGGTAAATGTAAATAACCAACTATATGGTTAGTAGGGGTGTCAAATTTAATCGTTGCATCGCGTTTCGGGTGTTCCCGATGCGGCACCGATGCATGCGACCATAATAATCAATGTTTAGCCCTGCCACCGTCCCTCCCGAGAGAACGCTCCGTTCAGATGTTACCTTATGGTGCGCTCATGTGACTGCCCGGCCCACCTCTCTCCTCTCTGCTTTTACATCTCTCCTGGCGTCAGCCACGCCCGCTGACTGTAACTATCAGATCAGTAGAAAGGCGGGAGGTGCTGATGCCAGGAGAGACGTGAGACTAGAGCTCGCTGCAGATCACATGCCTCCCTCCCGCAGGGGTTGCCGGGAGGGAGGCATGTGTGCATGTAGTGCACCTCTGCCAGAACGACTCGTCTCCCCGGCCAATCCCATCGTGTGTTGTGCAGAGGGTGAATGCATTGTCCTGTGGTGCTGGAGGGGCAGAATCTGGTGAGCTCAGCAATAACGGTTCATGTTCATATGTACTACGTGCAGAATTAGGAGCTGTGTGCACACAAGGGGTGGAATGAATGGACTGTATGTGTTACTACAGCAGGCTGTCTTTACTTTCCTTTCCAACTTATCTCTTACATACAGTGGGCCAGATCCACAAACGAATTACGCCGGCGTATCTATGGATACATTTGTTTTACGTCGTTTCCGTAAGGCTTTTTTCGGCGTATAGTTACCCCTGCTATATGAGGCGTATCCTATGTTAAGTACGGCCGTCGTTCCCTTTTCGAATTTTGAAAATGTTACGTCATTTGCTTAAGTCGTTCGCGAATAGGGCTTTGCGTAGAATGACGTCAACGTCGTAAGCATTGGCTTGTTGCGGGTTAATTTCGAGCATGTGCACTAGGATACCCCCACGGACGGCGCATGCGCAGTTAAAAAAAAAAAAAACGTAATTTACGTTGGGTCAAGACGTATTAACATAAAACACGCCCCCATCACATCCATTCAAGATACAAAAAAAAAACCTGTAGGTTACGGCGGCGTACGGACGGAAGAATGCGCCGCGCTACATGGATCTGCCCCAGTGTCTGCTTCATTACTACTTCACTTCACCACTTTATTAGAGTTTTTATTTACTCGTGCTTTGTTTTACCATGTGTGACTAGAACTAAGTACTCTACTGCTAGAGGATCACCAGTGTATGACCCTTGGACCCGATTTATATACAAAGTCATCAAAATAACATTCACTACTAAAGCTAACCTTCACTTCAAAGAGAAAGTACTACTCATCCCTCTCCCCAGGACGATGTGTTGCGTTTATTTTATTTTTATTTATATCCGCAGTCTCTGATCATCTCCTGTACCACGTCTGCAGTCTCTGACCATCTCCTTTAGTATTTTGGGGGGAGAGCCATTCGCACTTGCGCTGCAATCGTGATGCATTGCGGAATCTAATTGAATCGCGGACTTGATAATCGTAATCGCATCGAATTGTGAGACCGGTGAAGATGGGCAGCCCTAATGGTTAGGGAGCAAAATCTCGAATCCACTCTGAGAATAACTGACAGAAGAGATATACTGTATGTACTATTAGAGGGTGAAAAAAAATTATTCAAAAAGGAAAAAAAGTTAAAAGACGTCTTCAAAAAATAAATAAATAAATAATTTTAAAAATGTTCGTTTCGATTCTCTAATCGTCAGTTGGGTCAAATTGACGTTCGGTTTCAACGACAGTGATGCGAAAGTTTAGAAATAATAGAAAACTTCTTGGTCAAAGGAATTTTCAGAGAGTGTATGTGGCTTTCCTTCAGAAATTACATTTATTTTAAAACTGTATGTTAAAAGCAAGTGAAAATTTCAAGATTTCAGGATGGGGTATCCGGTGTCTCCGTGCGCCCCCGCCGCGCGATCGCGTCGGGCCGCGCCGGGCGGTAATTGAGGCTGCGACTTTGCAGGCCTAAGCTTTCCCGGGCGCCAGGTCGTTAATTTTAGTCGCAATTGCGACTGAGCGCCCAAATTTTGTCAAGCCCTGCTGTACAGCGGTATCCTATACTGTTGTACTGAGCAGCAGGGCTCTCTTCCTCCTCCGTGCAGTCCCCAACTGTCTCCTGTACCATGCCATTGCCTGCAGTCTCTAACTGTCTCTTATACCATGCCTGCAGTCCCTAACCGTCTCCTGTACCATGCCTGCAGTCCCTAACTGTCTCCTGTACCATGCCTGCAGTCACTTTTGCCTGTTGCCTCCTCCTTCCCTCTACCAGCTGTCACCCCTGCCCCCATGTTTCCCAATAACCCTCCTATTCACATCCTCTTCCCCCCAGCGATTACAGCCTTTTCCATCCCAAATCTCCCACCCCACCCTCAACTACCGCAACCTCCCAAACCACACGTTTTCCTAGGCGATAGATATCTGTAATTGGTATCGGTACTCGCACTCGGTTTCAAAAAAGTGGCATCGGTGCATCCCTAGTTATGGGAATAGGATTTTTTTTTGGGGGGGGGGGGGGGGCGGGGGTTTAAACACTTAATAAAATTCTTGCAATTTTATACTATAATTTATGTCCTCCCAGTGCAGTGTTTTTCAACTCCAGTCCTCAAGGCACACCAACAGGTCATGTTTTCAGGATTTCCTTTAGATGAAACGGCTGTGGTGATTACTAAGGCAGTGAAACTGATCAAATCACCTGTGCAAAATAATAATCTCCATTGTGCCCCTTCCCTGAACATTTTACACCATATTCAACCAGTTTTGCCGATAACCCAGGTCCATGCACGCATGGATGTTTAGAGAAGCTTAGAGGCAGAATATATATATATATATATATATAAAAAAAGCCAGTGTGTCCAGGAGCAGCAGAGTTTTGGCAGAAAAAACAATATGGGGCAGATCCATGTACATCTGCGCCGGGCGAAGCGTATCCAAGATACACTACGCCGCCGTAACTTATTTATTTTATTTCGAATCCTCGTAAGTTACGGTGGCGTAGTGTAGTGTAAATTAATTGACGCCAAAGCGAGTTTACAATTGCTCATACCCTGTACACACGATTGGTTTGTCTGATGAAAACGGACCGATGGATTTTTTTCATCAGATATCCGATGAAGCTGACTTTCATCAGTCTTGCCTACACACCATCGGTTAAAAATCCGATCGTGTCCAACGCGGTGACGTAAAACACAACGACGTGCTGAGAAAAATTAAGTTCAAAGCTTCCGAGCATGCGTCGACTTGATTTTGAGCATGCGTGGATTTTTGACCGATGGATTTCCCCACAGACGATCGTTTTTTTCTATCGTTTTTTTAACCATAAGAAAAATTTAAAAACAGGTTCTATTTTTTTTCACCGATGGAGAAAAAAAAAAAAAAAAAAAAAAAACTATGGGGCCCACACACGATCGGTTCATCCGATAAAAAACGTCCATCGGTCCGTTTTCATCAGACGAACCGATGAATTGGTTCAAGAATGTTTTGAAGAACACAGAGTTTGAGGTGTTGACTTAAAGGGGTTTAAACTCCCGTGTTTTTTCACCTTAATGCATCCTATGCATTAAGGTGAAAAAACTTCTGGCAGTGACCGACCCCCCAGGCCCCCCGTTTTACTTACCTGAGCCCTGTATTTTCCTCGGCGGGGAGACGTGCTGTCCCTCTCTGCACAGGGCCCTGGCTCTTGATTGGATTGATTGATAGCAGCGTAGCCATTGGCTCCCGCTCCTGTCAATAAAATCCAATGACGTGGGCACCAGGACCGAGTCTGGCATTCGTCTCTATGGACGCCGAATGCTGGACTAAGGAGCGTGCCCGCAAGGTAACCCCCCGGGGGAAAGCGTCTCCTAGCAGGTTATCTGATGCAGGGAGGAGCCGCGAGATCCACCGGGGGACCCCAGAAGAGGACGATCGGGGGCCACTCTGTGCAAAACGAGCTGCACAGTGGTAGCAAGTATGACGTGTGTTATTTTAAAAAAAATTAAAAATGAAGGCTTACAATCACTTAAGCGTACAAATTTTCCAAATCTCAATCCATCAAGCATCTGTGGGATGTGCTGAAAAAAACAGACCAATCCATGGAGGTCCAAACCTACAGGACAGCTTGGTGCCAGATTTCATACATTTTCAAAATACCTTTAGATGTCTGGGGGGGTGTCTATGACGCATGGGTAAAGGCTGCTTTGGTGGCAAAAGGGGCACCAACTGAATATAAGGTGGGTCAGTATAATGTTATGGCTGATCTGTGTGTGTGTGTGTGTGTGTGTGTGTGTGTGTGTGTGTGTGTGTGTGTGTGTGTGTGTGTATATGTATATATATATAAAAAATTATACACATACATTACATTATTGATAACTGATCAATCATTCTAATTAATCACAATCAAGGATTGATGCTAACAGCCCCCCCCCCCCCCCCCCCCCCCCCCCAAATTCATAGTATGATTTATTTCTGAAATGCCAATATTAAAACCTCATGGTGACTACATACAATTACCTATATCAGGCTGGCAGTGCCCACTATGAATTACTCATAGCATTCTGGTAACATTCAACAGGAACCCACACAGAGCAAAGCTGTATGTGGGATGCAGCCCTCCCTTTAGAACTTCATCACAGCTTGGCAAGACAAAAGCTGGCCATAGAAAAGTCAGTTTTTTTTTATTTAACCAACGGGTTTAAAAGAAAATCTGACCCAACTCCCCCATTTACACATTCGAGGTGGATGGGGAATCCTTTCTACTGTGTCATTATATTATGACAGTGGGGAGGCTTCCCCGCCACTGGAATACACTGATCAGTGCCGCAGGCTATCGAGAGAAAATTTTCCAGGAGGATGGTTGTAGAGGATTCAACTGATAGATTAACTTCTGTACAACCACAGTGTCCATATAGGGTTTAAAATTTAGCTGATTCAGCAGGGAATTTCGATCCACCTATGGGCATCTTAAGAAATATTTGAGGAATAGAGTACTGTCTGGGATTAAAGAGAACAACTCATAACTGGACATTTGCAAAAATTACCCTGGCTTATGCCCCGTACACACCATCACTTTATGTGATGAAAAAAAACGACGTTTTTAAAAACGTCACTTTAATTGACCGTGTGTGGGGGAAAACGTTGTTTTATGTCTTGTAAAAAACGACCAAAAAAAATTGAAGCATGCTTCAATTTTATGTGTCGTTTTTCAAAACGTCGTTTTTTACTTCACAGAAATTGACCGTGTGTAGCAAAAAACGTTGTTTAAAAATACGTTTTTACACCCGCGCATGCCCAGAAGCTAGTTATGAAGCGAGCTTCAATGGAAAAACGTGGTGAACGTAACCTCGCTTTGCTAGAACATTGTGAGAAAAACGATGGTGTCTAGGCAACTTCGTCTTTGAAAATTTAAGTTTTAAACAGGTCATTTTTTACTTCACAGAAAATTTCGTTTTTTTTCATCACATAAAGTGATGGTGTGTATGCGGCATTACATTAGTATATTCGTAGATGATTATATATGAAAGATGTTGATTAATTACCTGACGCCTGTTAGTGTAAAAGGCAAAACAGGAGGATTGAAAAAGCAGGTGCACCATTCCGAATTAGAGGGGTTATACCTTCCTTGTAATGAGGATTCAGAAGGTATGTTGTTGGTGATTGTGAATCAGTTTATTAAAGGGAAACAAGCCAATGTGTTTAGAAAATCTACTGTATGTCCACTTCATCAGGGCTACAATAGACATCATCTGCGTTGAATCCAGGGGATGTAGACAGGGCCAGATTCCAGACAAGGCCACCGTGGCCAGGCCTCGGGGCGGCAGTGGGTGCAGGGGGCGGCGCCGCGGCAACAGGGGGCAGGGATGGACTGGCCATTGAGACTATCGGGAGTTTTCCGGTGGGCCGATGGGCTCAGTGGGCCAGTTAGAGTGGCCGCCTAATCTGCATCGGAGGTCCGCGGCAATCTACCCGTCAATCGTCGACAGCTGGTGCCTGACGGGTAGATCAAGATTTAGCCAGCATGCAGAGTAGTGCAGGAAGCGTGTGTAATAAGTTCTCTCTCATGTCACTCTGCTCCCCGGCGGCCCCTCCTCTCTTCTCGTCCATCCCCATTTACTTGTGACATCATCCGGGATGAACGAGAAGAGAGGAGAGGCCGCCGGGGAGCAGAGTGACACGAGAGAGAACTTATTACACACACTTCCTGCGCTACTCTGCATGCTGGCTGGTAAACGATGTGCCATGTGCCCTGATGTGCCAATGTGGTGTGCCCTGATGTGCTGTGATGGGCTCTGTACCCTTATGTGCTGTGACAAAAAGGGAGAAAGAAAGGCGCACCAGCCTCGTGTACTACCGTTTGGCAAATTTATTGGAATAATAAAATAATGAAAACTACTCACAAACAGGGAATGATAAAAGGCTTGTCAAACGATAATTGTAGTTAAAATACCCCTCAAACCACACTCCAGACTGTAGGGGGGGGGGGTGGCGAGGTGCGTTGCTGCTGGCTGACGCGTTTCGAGGTGACAGAGACCTCTTCCTCAGAGCCCAGCCCTTATGTGCTGTGCCCTGATGTGCTGAGCTTTGCACCATGCCCTTATGTGCACTGTACCCTGATGTGTTGTGCCCTGGGCCGGTCTGGATGGGGTGTGTGTGTGCATGTGTGTGTGTGTGTGTGTGTGTGTGTGTGTGTGTGTGTGTGTGTGTGTGTGTGTGTGTGTGTGTAGGGGGGGGGGGGGGGGGAGTAAATCCGTGCCTGGATGTAGAGTCTCAAAAAAAAAGGCCCAATGCATTTCTAGAATTTGCATCCTCTTTTATGGCTACACCAGACTTGGTGCAGATCCTCAAAACGTACTGGCTTGTATTCCTGTATGACCATACTTCCGTTGTGGGACATAGGCGCAGTGGGCTATTGCCTGCTATCAGTAGACATGGCAGAGCCGCGCCAGAGTCTGGATGGATCCCGACAATATTGTTGGGATCCACCTACATGCCTTATCGGCAGCTGGCTCAAGCTCCCCAGGCTGGGGCACTGGAGGGCAGAGTGGAGGCCGGTAAATGACAATAATTGCCCTCCACACTCAGCAGACAGAAAAAACTGAGAGATTAGCAGTCATGTGATCGGTCAGTTCTCAGTGTTAGAGCCGACATGGGACAACTTCAGTATCAATCACACGGATGCTGCTGCATTGGGGTCAGTATGCATGTTACTTTTTTTTCCAAATCCAACACTTCCCTGTTAGAAATTATTTTACTATTAGTAACATTATAACCCCCCCCCCCCCCCCCATTCCAGCTGAAAAGAAACATACTGACAAAGTAAATGAAGCTCATTATATACATGTATCTTTCATATGGAAGCCTGCATGATATATTATCTTTAAACTTAATTTTCAGATCCTCACATAAGCCCAATCGTGACTGGTTTTCTGTAGATGGAAAAATCCAAGTGGAGTCAGACATATCAGAACACAGCAGCCCCAAGTATACTTCATATCAGAGCCTGACAGTGCCCAGAATAACCCATTGAGCAGTCTAACTATGCCCAAAATAAACTATATCAAGATGCTGGAAAAGCCCAGTAGAGCTTGTATCCCTTCCGGGCAGGGCCATTCACAATGCATGTGAAGGTTCAGAGCAGGGCCCAATGTATTTCTGATCAACACCAAGCAAGACCAAAATTAACCCGGCCTGGCATTGCCCGTTATAACTATTGGCATTAGGTGACATAAGGTGACATAAGGTGACAAAGCACAGCTATGACAGAACTTAGGGTGAAATCTGTTGCATATATGACTGGCAGAAAGTGCCCTGTATAGTGTATGTACATTTTATATATAATGCCTTGCAAAAGTATTCACCCCCCTTGGCTTTTTACCTATTTTGTTACATTACGGCCTTTGGTTCAATGTTTTTTTTTATCTGAATTATATGTGATGGATCAGAACACAATAGTCTAAGTTGGTGAAGTAAAATTAGAAAAATATATACATAAAACTATTTTTCAGAAATAAAAATCTGATCATTGGCATGTGCGTATGTATTCACCCCCTTTGTTATGAAGCCCATAAAAAGCTCTGGTGCAACCAATTACCTTCAGAAGTCACATAATTAGTGAAATGATGTCCACATGTGTGCAATCTAAGTGTCACATGATCTGTCATTACATATACATGCCTTTTTGAAAGGCCCCAGAGGCAGCAACACCTAAGCAAGAGGCACCGCTAACCAAACACTGCCATGAAGACCAAGGAACTCTCCAAACAAGTAAGGGACAAAGTTGTTGAGAAGTACAAGTCAGGGTTAGGTTATAAAAAAATATCCAAATCTTTGATTATCCCTAGAAGCACCATCGAATCTATCATAACCAAATGGAAAGAGCATGGCACAACAGCAAACCTGCCAGGAGACGGCCGCACACCAAAACTCACGGACCGGGTAAGAAGGGCATTATTCAGAGAGGCAGCACAGAGACCTAAGGTAACCCTGGAGGAGCTGCAGAGTTCCACAGCAGAGACTGGAGTATCTGTACATAGGACGACAATAAGCCGTACGCACCATAGAGCTGGGCTTTATGGCAGAGTGGCCAGAAGAAAGACATTACTTTCAGCAAAACACAAAATGGCATATTTTGAGTTTGTGAAAAGCCACGTGGGAGACTCCCAAAATGTATGGAGGAAGGTGCTCTGGTCTGATGAGACTAAAATTTTCTGCTGGCCATCAAAAGAAAACGCTATGTCTGGCGCAAACCCAACACAACACATCACCCAAAGAACACCATCCCCACAGTGAAACATGGTGGTGGCAGCATCATGCTGTGGGGATGTTTTTCAGCAGCCGGGACTGAGAAACTTGTCAGAGTTGAGGGAAAGATGGATGGTGCTAAATACAGGGATATTCTTGAGCAAAACCTTTTGAGGCTAGGACGGGGATTCACCTTCCAGCAGGACAATGACCCCAAACACACTGCTAAAGCAACACTTGAGTGGTTTAAGGGGAAACATGCAAATGTGTTGGAATGGCCTAGTCAAAGCCCAGACCTCAATCCAAAAGAAAATCAGTGGTCAGACTTAAAGATTTTTATTCACAAGCGCAAACCATCCAACTTGAAGGAGCTGTAGCAGTTTTGCAGGAGGAATGGGAAAAAATCTCAGTGGTAAGATGTGGAAAGCTTATAGAGACTTATCCAAAGCGACTTGGAGCTGTGATAGCCGCAAAAGGTGGCTCTATAAAGTATTGACTTTAGGGGGGTAAATAGTTATGCACATGTTTCTGTTATGTTGTCCTATTTGTTGTTTGCTTCACAATAAAAAAAAAAAATCTTTAAAGTTGTGGGCATGTTCTGTAAATTAAATGATGCAAATCCTCAAACAACCCATTTTAATTCCAGGTTGTGAGGCAACAAAACACGAAAAATGCCAAGGGGGTGAATACTTCGGCAAGGCACTGTGTGTGTGTATATAACCACAAGCTGACAGTGCCCTGCATAAAGACTGGCACTGCCATGCACAACATATATGACCAGCCGGCTGAGACCATACTGTAAATATGACAGGCTGGCAGTGCCTAGTATAGGGTGATAATATATAGCTGCCAATGTCCCATAGAGTATATCGTCAAAGGCCGACAGTGCCCTGTATAGTATATATGACAGACTGGCAGTGCCCAGTAATTTTTACATTGCAAGTTGTCATTGCCCAGCATAGTATATATCACAGGCTGGCACTGCGGCATATAGTGTGTTCATATATATATATATATATATATATATATATATAATATATATATATATATATATATATAATGTGTGTGTATATATATATATCACAGGCTGGCAGTGCCCAGTATTGTATACATGGCATAGTCTGGCAGTACCCTGTAAAATAATATTTGGCATGCTAGCAATACCTGTATTGTAAATAAGACAGGCTAGCTGTGCCCAGTATAATTTATATGACAGTCTGGAATTGCCCAGTATATTATGTAAAAAAGGCTTGGATTGCCACATAGAGTACATATGAAAGGCTGGCAGTGCCCAGTATATTATAAAGGAAAGGCTGGTAATACCACATATAGTATAAAGGATAGGCTGGACATGCCAGTAATTTTTATATTGCAGGATGGCATTGCCCAGTATTGTATATGACATGATAGTATCGCACCATATAAGTATATAACAGGCTGGCAGTGCCCAGTATAGTACATATGCCATAGGCTGGCAGTGTCTTGTATCGTCTATACGACAGACTGTCAGTATATTCTCTCTATAGTATAATATATGTATGGCTGGCAGTACCTAGAACAGTGTGTGTATGTATTCTAGACTGCCAGTGGCCAATGTAGAATACATATGACAGACTGGCAGTGCCCATGTATACTTATGAACAGGCTGCCAATGCCCAGTATAACATATCTGAAAGGCTGTCAATGCCCAGTATAGTATATATGAAAGGTTGGCAGTACCCAGTATAGTATATGTGACAGGTTGGTAGTGACCAGTATAGTATATATGGAATATTGGCAGTGACCAGTATAGTATATCTGACAGGTTGGCAGTGCCCAATATAGTATATATGAAAGGTTGGCAATGCCTAGTATAGTATATCTGACAGGCTAGCAGTGCCCAGTATAGTATATATAAAAGGCTGGCAATGCCCAGTATAGTATATCTAACAGGTTGGCAGTGCCCACTTAAGTATATATGAAAGGCTGGCAGTGCCCAGTATAGTATATGTGACAGGTTGGCAGTGCCCAGTATAGAATATATGAAAGGCTGGCAATGCACAGTATAGTATATATGACAGGCTGGCAGTGGTCGGTATAGTACTGATGTCATAGGCTGGCAGTGCCCGGTACTGTGCCCCGCTATCAGTAGAATGCCCCCCTCCCCCAAGGCGCTGTACTGTGATCAGGCTGGGTATCTGCTCATGTGATGGGTTACATCATTTGATCACCTCCGGCTCCCCCATCACCGTGCACCCCATCCCCAGCCTCACCTGCTCCGCTGTCCCTGCTCCCCTCACTCCGGTCCAGGGCGGAGAGCGGATCGGGCTGTGACGTGCGCTTTCCCCAGCCGAGCAGAATGTCCCAGCTGGGACACCGTACACCCTTCTCTCCACCCCGTCCACTACTAGCCTCCGCCCATCCGGCTCCACCCCGCCCACCCGCTCCGTGACTGGCATCGCAACGCTAGCGAATCAGCGTTACGTCATCCTTCTGGGCGGAGAGAAACCGACAGGCTGTGCGCCTCTTCCGGCTCGTCCCGCCGTCGGCCGCCATGTTGAGAAGGTCAAGAAAACTACAAAAGGATGTCAGTGTGTCCTCTGGCCAGCCTGCTGCTGCTGAGCGTGCAGAATAAGAAGGAGATGTCCTAATGTCTGTCCCTGATGTGTATAACGTTCCCTGCAATGGGAAATAAAATGGTTTTATAATACACGGGTATAATCATAAAGAGGACCTGTCATTGATGAGAGCCGCCATTGTGAAGGCTAAAAGACATAATGGACTTTATATCTTGGATGTTGGTGATTTGTAATAAATTGCAGTGGCACATTATGTTGGCTCAAACCACGAAAAAGGGATGTGGGGGGAATCGGGACTGGAACCCCTGGTTGTAAGAAGGATGACCAAATCACTGTCATTGATAAGATTCAGTTTAAAGAGACCCTGTTATAAAATTTAAAAATTGCTTGTAAAACAACAAAAAAAAATTTAAATTATTACAGCATTTTTTTATCTCCATATTTTATTGTTATTATTATTTATTTACTTGCAATGTACCTCTGAATTTGTTAGAAACTTTGACTGTTCCAGGAGAGAGACAGCCCCTTCCCTCTTTGCATATGTTCATGTCTTATAGTAACATGTCTGTGCTGGCCCAGCTCCTCCACTCCTCCCCTCATCTCCCTACATAACCTTTATGTATGGAATGAAGGGGAATTCTATTGAGAGTGTCACTTGAGTGACAGTTCTGAGTTTGCTGTCCATCTAACATGGTGTGTGGGGGTTAACACTAGGGGGCGGGGAAGGGGTTAAGTATGTCCCTTGTGTGTTCTTACTGTGGGGGGGGTGGCCTCACTAGGGGAAACACTGATCCTCTGTTCATACATTGTATGAACAGAAGATCAGCGTTTCCCCCGCTGACAGGACCGGGAGCTGTGTGTTTACACACACAGCTCCCGGTCCCCGCTCTGTACCGAGCGATCGCGTGTGCCCGGCGGCGATCGCGCCCGCCGGGCACACGCACAGGAGTCAGGAGTGAGCGGGGGGCGCGCGCCCCTAGAGGCGGCTGAGAGAGAGGACGTTATACTACGTGCTCTCGCCGAGCCGACCTGCGGTGCGTGGTCGGCTAGTGGTTAAGGGGGTTGTAAAGCCTTGTGTTTTTTCACCTTAATGCATCTTATGCATTAAGGTGAAAAAACACCTTGCACTGTCCACTTATATAAAAAACTAGCTGAATACCCTGCGTTGCCCGGTCTTCCTATCTTAACCTTATGGGGAGGAAAATCATAGTAATATAAATATACCCATCTTTTATATAAGGGTGTAGGTAAGGGTTAATTTAACTGTCATATATTTTTATTTGGCATATAAGTAATATGTGTACCAGGTATTATTGAAATATCTCCAGGCGTACAGAAGTTATGTGGGAACATACATTTCCCATTGATTTGCATGGGACTTTAAACAAAAACCCTGACCCTCACAAATGGGGGTAGTTAAGGGATAAATTAACTATCCTATAGTTTAAGTGGACATATAAGTAACATGTGACCAAGTGTTATCGAAATATGTACAGCCGTTTGGAAGTTATGAAGTAACATGTATTTCCCATAGAGTTGAATGGGACTTTAAAGAAAAACCCTGACCATAGCAAATGGGGGTGGGTAAGGGTTAAACCACCTATCCTATGTTTGTTGCTGACATATAAGTAACATGTGTGCCAAGTTTCATGTTAATATCTTTAGCCGTTTGGACGTGATGCTGGAACATACATACACACACACACACACGTTGAGTTTTATATATATAGATGAATTGCGCTCCCACCTAAAAAATGCAAAATTATCATATGAACTCAAGTGACCTACAGCAATAGGGTTCATACAAAAAACAATAACGTGTAAGTTCATAAATAAACACTAGAGCAGTGGTTCGTAACCTTGTTGGAGGTTGTGAACCCCACCAGTTTCATATGCGCATTCACCGAACCCTTCTTAATTGGAAAAATTAAATATGATTTTTCGTGTGATGGGCACAGTGGCTGCGTTTGGGCACAGTGGCTGCGTTTGATGGGCACAGTGGCTGCGTGTGATGGGCACAGTGGCTGCGTGTGATGGGCACAGTGGCTGCAATTGATGGCATAGTGAGGCTGCAATTTATATATATATATATATATATATATTTTTTTTTGCTAGTCAGAGAAGGCTCATTTAAAATAACACAAAAACGGATCCTGTAGACCCAGGGGCGTACCGCCCCATTTCCTTACTGCAAAGTGACATTAACCACTTGCTTACTGGGCACATATACCCCCCTCCTGCCCAGGTGAAATTTCAGCTTTCGACACTGCATCGCTTTAACTAACAATTGCGCGGTCGTGCGACGTGGCTCCCAAACAAAATTGACGTCCTTTTTTCCCCACAAGTAGAGCTTTCTTTTGGTGGTATTTGATCGCCTGTGCGGTTTTTATTTTTTGCGCTATAAACAAAAAAGTGAGACAATTTTGAAAAAAATACAATATTTTTTACTTCTTGCTATAATAAATATCCCAATTTAAAAAAAAAATAAAATTTTTTCTCAGTTTAGGCCGATACGTATTCTTCTACATATTTTTGTAAAAAAAAAAAAAAAATCGCAATAAGCGACTGGTTTGCGCAAAAGTTATAGCGCTTACAAAATAGGGGACAGAATTATTTTTTTTTAATTATTTTTTTTTACTAGAAATGGTGGCGATCTGCGATTTTTAATGGGACTGCGACGTTATGGCGGACACATCGGACACATTTTTGGCGCCATTCACATTTATACTGCGATCAGTGCTATAAATATGCACTAATTACAGTATAAATGTGACTGGCATTGAAGGGGTTAACACTAGGGGGTGAGGAAGGGGTTAAATGTATCCCTGCTTAGTGTTCTAACTGTAGGTGGGGGGGGGTGACCGATCTGTGTCTCTATGTACAAGAGACACAGATCCGTCTCCTCTCCAGAGACAGCACCGCTTTCTATGTGTAAAACGGCAATGAGAGATGATCTCATATGTTTACATATGAGATCCTCTCTCATTGGCCGCACAGATCGCCTCGCGAACGGCCACTCTGATTGGCCGTTCGCGGCGATCTGTAATTGGCTGTGTCCGAGGGACACAACCAACACAGATTTTCCCCGCAGCGCGCTCTGGAGCGCGCGCGGGGACCGCCCCAAGGGGCGGACGTCAATTGACGGCAGTTTGGAGATTGGGATCCGCACTGTAGCCGTCAATTGACGGCAGGCGGATCCCAAGTGGTTAAGATACTGGCTAAGGTGCTGGCCATGCGGCTGAATGGGGTGATAACTTCAATTGTGCATGGAGACCAGGCTGGTTTCATGCCCAATAAATCCACGGCGGTTAATCTTAGGAGGCTGTTCCTTAATATGCAGGCACGGGCGGACAATATGGGCAGTAGGGCGCTACTGTCCTTAGACGCCACAAAGATGTTTGATAGTATAGATTGGAACTATCTTTGGACAGTGCTACAGAAATTTGGGTTTGGCCCTGTTTACATTTCCTGGGTGCGTTTGCTATACTGCCAGCCACAGGCGGCAATAAGGACATTTGGCTCCTTGTCAGGGAGTTTTGCACTGAGGAGGGGTACTCGGCAGGGATGCCCCCTGTCCCCTCTCCTCTTTGCTTTGGCTATCGAACCGCTGGCCATTAGTATCAGAGCCAACCCTCGCATCACCGGTTTCTGCTATGGAGATGAGCAGGAAAAGGTGATGTTATACGCGGACGATACCCTCCTTTTGTTGGGGGATACGGACGCCTCCCTTAGAGAGGCTATGGTAGCGATCACAGAGTTTGGCCGATTTTCTGGTTTACTTATTAACTGGTCAAAGTCGGCCTTGCTTTTGCTGGACGGTGATGACACGCAGGTAATTAATCCCTTGTGCCCTATTCCCATTACTTCCTCCTGTAAGTACCTAGGGGTACAGATCACGGCTAAACCACGGGACTTCATTCATCTCAATATATCTCCCTTGTTACTACGGTTTAGGGACAAAATTAAAACTTGGAAGGCCCTGCTGCTATCGGTTGCAGGCCGGGTGAATTTAATCAAGATGATAATTATGCCACAGTTGTTGTACTTCCTCCATAACACCCCCATGGTCATCCCCTTGAAAGTTTTCCACACGGTAAATAGTATCTTTCGCAGCCTCATCTGGAAAGACGGGGCTCCTAGGATCAAATTAAAGCACTTACAGAGACCTAAGGATAGCGGGGGATTGGCATTGCCAAACCCCTGGCTATACTATTTGGCGGCCCAGATGCAGCAGCTGGTCGGTATGTTTCGGCCGGCGGTGCGATCCTCTGCTCAGAAACTCCTGGAGCACACAGTGGGCGGAAGTCCGATCCCTGAGGCGCTGGAAGCACAGGCCTTTGCTAAACCACATAAGAAATACCCCACTTTTAGTCTAACCCAGAAGGTATGGAACAAGGTCAAATATGTTCAGAATGCGGAAGGTTACACGAAATACAGTCCAATATGGCAAAATGACACCTAGACTGAACTGGCCAAGTTGCAATCGGGGACCAGATGGAAACAATATGGGGTTACACACCTCACACACATATTCCGTAATGGAGTGCTACGTCCGTTCCCTGCGCTGCGAGAGGAGTTTAGCTTGCCGCAGTCAATGTACTTCTCCTATCTACAGTTGAGACATGCAGTGGTGGCGCAGGGTCGCTCTTCTGAGTGGTGCCTGTCGCCTACTCCTGCTTTTGATCTTTTGGGGGATGCTGAGACGTCGAAAGGCTTTATCTCCCAGTGCTATGCCATTCTGTTGCAATATGTGTTGAAGCAGCATCCCCTGAGGATAAGAGAGAGGTGGGAAGTGGATGCGGAGGAGTTGGATGGTCAACAGTGGGAGGAAATTTTTCAGGCGGTGGGCAGGTGCTCCTTGAATGTATCACAAAGGCTCACCCAGTTGTATATCCTGTTGCGTACCTATTACACCCCACACAGACTTAGTAAGATGAATCCGCAACTTGACCCTACCTGTACACGTTGTAAGAGAGACCATGGAGATTTGATTCATATGCTATGGAGATGTCCCAAACTCCACACTTATTGGGCAGCATTTGGCGTGACTCTTCCACAGGACCCGAGGGCATGTCTCTTGGGGGCTCTGGAGGAGTACGAATGGGAAGAGGCGGACAGGGAAGCGATTCACAGGGTGTTGTTCCAGGCGAGGAAACTCATCATGGTTCATTGGAGAGCTGATGCCCCCCGACCCATGCTGAGTGGATTGCCAATATTGGGACAACGATGAGGATGGAGAAACTGGTATATCAACACAGGGGTAATGCCCACAAGTTTGAGAAGTTATGGGCAAAGTGGCTGGATGTACCGGGCCTAGCCTAGCCCCGGTGGACTTGGTGATGGATAGTAAAGAAGAAACAATATCAAGCAAGTGGACATTGATGGTCAGACTTTAAGGCCAAGGAAGTATAGTTTTGTAAAAATATATAATTTAATAGCGTATAAATAAATTGAACAGGATATACATAAAATAAATAAGTTCAAGAAAAATTATCACAAATTCATCAACAGTAAATGACCACTGTACATTCCTCCGAAGTCGCCAACGCACGTTTCGCCGTGGGGCTTCTTCAGGGCGAAGATGAGGAATATATAGTTAGCAGAGAGATAGAAACTTATCTGCAATGATACAGTGTGGCATATTAGTCAAACAAAAATATTAATCAAAATATAGAATTAAAATAAAATGCAATGCATAAAAGTGTCATAGTGTGTATTTACATGGCTGGTGGTCCCTCGATGGGTGCGTCCACGGGGCATATAAGATGGAAATATACCAAGTCGGAAGGTAAGCTTTAGGCACAAGTTTCCATATATCGAAAATCTGGTTGACAGAAATATATGTATATATATGGCAGTATTTCAATACATGAATTCTTATTATAGCTGCTGTCAACGCGCAGACACATACCATATAGAAAATAATAATAACGATGGAGTAAATGATAATAAAAATTAGGATAAGACAGAGAAAACACTAGGAACCTACATATGTGTATATGCATGCACAAGCCTAAATGCACATACATGCACGCACACACGTGAGAGAAAAAGAGAGAGAGGGGGGGAAAAGGAAAAAGAAAAAAAAAAGAAAAAAGAAAAAAGAGAAAAAGGAAAAGAAAAAATGAAAAAAATAATGAAGAAAATGTGTTGAGTAATAAGTAAAAAGGGGGAAAGAGAATCATGTGAACAAATGCATTGGATATAATTGCTACATAGTTCCTGCGGTGTTAATAAAAAAACAAAAAGACCAAACGGCCACCATAATCACCTTAGGTGAGTCGAAAGAGTCAAGACTGCAAGTCCAAAAGGTGGAAGATATGTACCACAGGAAGAGTTAATACTCGGACTGTAATAGTAAAAAAATAATAAATAAAAAGTATATATATATATAACAAAAGGAGCTATTAAACAGCCTTTAAGGACTAGCATTTATGATGGAAATAAGGAGTTAATCAAAAACTCCAGGTTACCTATTTTTATGAAGTCCTGAGCACACTGGGACAACAGATGGCAGTATAACAGCAATGTGGAGGGGCTTACATAGAGAAACCCTTTCTGTAGCAGCCTTTGTATGGGGCTTTTGTACAGGCCTGTTGAGATGAAACAATGTGTCCATTCAAAAGGTCATTCTTAAGTGTGGTAAAAATAAAGGGAACAAGTTTGGAGCAGAAGAAGTGACTTACCCTATAACTGATTGCAGCAGCAATGCGTCTGTGTCCCAGGGTGTACACACGGTGACACAGCGCCATTGCATGAGCATCAGGTTTATATAGGCTGTGGGATCACATGGACGTATAACGTGATGACGTCATAGATGCGCGCCGTTTCGATAGTGCGGCGCATAAATAGAGATCCCACTGAGGCGGACTAATGTGGTATATCGCCCAAAACGGCCCACAAAGTTCAGGGCACAAAGCAAAAATTCCCCATGCCCAAACAGAAAACGCACAAGAATAGCCATCACGGCACAAACACCCAATGAATATTAGGCACACAATGATGAATTGGGATTTTTAGCATGGCTTAGCTGTGATGATTAATATTGATGCTGGGGCTGCCATCTAGCGGTTATAAAGGGGAATTCATCCCCAGTAGTAAACTGGAAGAAAAAGGCCCCGTTAATGATCCATTGGGTATAATATATAATAGTGTGTTTAGTGTCACTAGTGTGAGTGAAGAGACGGTGCACATGATATTTAAGATAAAAAGAGGAAACAAAAAGGGAGGGAAAAGAAAGGGGAAAGAAAAATGGAAACTGTATCTGCACATAGAAAGCAGCACATGTCAATTATTAAAAAAATATTGACCAATACCGCTGTCAACCGGATATCAAAATATCAAATAAGAGAGCCTGCGGGTTTGATAGTTATGTTATGGGGGGAACATTAGTTGACGTAAATTAACCCTCATAGACCGACAATACTGATCATACATGTACCCGGTGCATCCACAGAGGGGCGTCTGAGCAAGAAACACACATTCCATCAGTTCAGTTTGCCGTGTTGGACCATATTACAGAGGACCCTAGAGGTGGTAATCATGATCAGAAAGTGCTACAGCGTGAGACTCAATGGATCTATCGCCTTAAGGCGAATTTTTGGCCAGGATTGAACGACTCATTGAGTTTCAAACCGTTCTTGAATATTTGAATTCCTTGACCATGTCTCCGCCTCTCTCTTTTTTTCATGAGGAATAAAATATCTGTGATCGAAATAGAATAGGTGCTCTTAGACATATAGGTTTATATCACTTATACTAATCATCATCATTTTACCTTTAATATATCCCCATGATAGGATAGGATTGCTACAGGCTGTCGGCCAACTCGTTCATCAATGCTGACTTTAATAGTGATTCGAGGGTATTTATGGGTTAGCAAATTGCTTTTTTTGCTATTGCTACAACTATTACAATGGTTTTTTCTTTTCTTTTTTACATTCGCTATTGTTAACCCTATACATCTGAAGACATGTTAATGTTAATATTGATACATTGGGATGGAATCTCCATACCCACACAGGAAGTACTCTGTAACTACTTATTTGTAGATATTTACCTCTGTATATTTATTATGTATATATATTTTTTCTATCCTATGTAATGAAAGTGTATCTTTGTGTGTGTTTCTTGCTCAGACGCCCCTCTGTGGATGCACCGGGTACATGTATGATCAGTATTGTCGGTCTATGAGGGTTAATTTACGTCAACTAATGTTCCCCCCATAACATAACTATCAAACCCGCAGGCTCTCTTATTTGATATTTTGATATCCGGTTGACAGCGGTATTGGTCAATATTTTTTTAATAATTGACATGTGCTGCTTTCTATGTGCAGATACAGTTTCCATTTTTCTTTCCCCTTTCTTTTCCCTCCCTTTTTGTTTCCTCTTTTTATCTTAAATATCATGTGCACCGTCTCTTCACTCACACTAGTGACACTAAACACACTATTATATATTATACCCAATGGATCATTAACGGGGCCTTTTTCTTCCAGTTTACTACTGGGGATGAATTCCCCTTTATAACCGCTAGATGGCAGCCCCAGCATCAATATTAATCATCACAGCTAAGCCATGCTAAAAATCCCAATTCATCATTGTGTGCCTAATATTCATTGGGTGTTTGTGCCGTGATGGCTATTCTTGTGCGTTTTCTGTTTGGGCATGGGGAATTTTTGCTTTGTGCCCTGAACTTTGTGGGCCGTTTTGGGCGATATACCACATTAGTCCGCCTCAGTGGGATCTCTATTTATGCGCCGCACTATCGAAACGGCGCGCATCTATGACGTCATCACGTTATACGTCCATGTGATCCCACAGCCTATATAAACCTGATGCTCATGCAATGGCGCTGTGTCACCGTGTGTACACCCTGGGACACAGACGCATTGCTGCTGCAATCAGTTATAGGGTAAGTCACTTCTTCTGCTCCAAACTTGTTCCCTTTATTTTTACCACACTTAAGAATGACCTTTTGAATGGACACATTGTTTCATCTCAACAGGCCTGTACAAAAGCCCCATACAAAGGCTGCTACAGAAAGGGTTTCTCTATGTAAGCCCCTCCACATTGCTGTTATACTGCCATCTGTTGTCCCAGTGTGCTCAGGACTTCATAAAAATAGGTAACCTGGAGTTTTTGATTAACTCCTTATTTCCATCATAAATGCTAGTCCTTAAAGGCTGTTTAATAGCTCCTTTTGTTATATATATATATACTTTTTATTTATTATTTTTTTACTATTACAGTCCGAGTATTAACTCTTCCTGTGGTACATATCTTCCACCTTTTGGACTTGCAGTCTTGACTCTTTCGACTCACCTAAGGTGATTATGGTGGCCGTTTGGTCTTTTTGTTTTTTTATTAACACCGCAGGAACTATGTAGCAATTATATCCAATGCATTTGTTCACATGATTCTCTTTCCCCCTTTTTACTTATTACTCAACACATTTTCTTCATTATTTTTTTCATTTTTTCTTTTCCTTTTTCTCTTTTTTCTTTTTTCTTTTTTTTTCTTTTTCCTTTTCCCCCCCTCTCTCTCTTTTTCTCTCACGTGTGTGCGTGCATGTATGTGCATTTAGGCTTGTGCATGCATATACACATATGTAGGTTCCTAGTGTTTTCTCTGTCTTATCCTCATTTTTATTATCATTTACTCCATCGTTATTATTATTTTCTATATGGTATGTGTCTGCGCGTTGACAGCAGCTATAATAAGAATTCATGTATTGAAATACTGCCATATATATACATATATTTCTGTCAACCAGATTTTCGATATATGGAAACTTGTGCCTAAAGCTTACCTTCCGACTTGGTATATTTCCATCTTATATGCCCCGTGGACGCACCCATCGAGGGACCACCAGCCATGTAAATACACACTATGACACTTTTATGCATTGCATTTTATTTTAATTCTATATTTTGATTAATATTTTTGTTTGACTAATATGCCACACTGTATCATTGCAGATAAGTTTCTATCTCTCTGCTAACTATATATTCCTCATCTTCGCCCTGAAGAAGCCCCACGGCGAAACGTGCGTTGGCGACTTCGGAGGAATGTACAGTGGTCATTTACTGTTGATGAATTTGTGATAATTTTTCTTGAACTTATTTATTTTATGTATATCCTGTTCAATTTATTTATACGCTATTAAATTATATATTTTTACAAAACTATACTTCCTTGGCCTTAAAGTCTGACCATCAATGTCCACTTGCTTGATATTGTTTCTTCTTTAATATTATTACAGATGTGGCCCATGTAAGTGCTATCCTTGTGTTTCCAACTTAATTTTCTCTTTTCTCTCCCTACGCCCTTTTCTCTCCTCCTCTCCCCTTCTTTTCTTCTTTCTTATTTCTCTTTTCTTCCCCCCCCTTTTTTTCTCTTCTCTCAACTTTTTCCCCAGGTTCTTTAACCAACCCCTCTCCTCCTTCAATCATTATTGGTGATGGATAGGTTGCTGGGTATTAATGTTGGGTGAGACATGGAATGGTAGTGGATGACACAAGAGTGCTGTCCGGAGTGATGGTGGGGGGGGGGGTTTACCTTCAGAATGGGGTTGCTATATCTGTACATGTTATTATGGCTTTGATCTTTATTTCTATTTTTGTTTATGTCCCCGATATGTCGAGGGGATTCTGTATGCCTTGTACCTCTGCAAACTAAATAAAACTTTTGTTGGATTTAAAAAAAAAATAACACAAAAACATTTTTTTTATCTACCATTTTATATTAATAAAGTGCTGGTCACCTCACCTCAGTCAGCCTCCTCCCCCCCCCCCCCAATCCAGCCATTTAATTATATGCTCTTAACAGGTTCTACTTACTTTTCAGTAGACTACTAAGTTCAGTAGTCTTTTTTAGCACACTGTCTGCTAGGTTCAAATTCCACTAGTCAGGCAGGCTCCTCGAGACTAGTCCTTGCCTCTCTAGCTTGTCACAGGCGCAGCGCTCTGAGTCCCCCCCCCCTTTCCGGCCGTGAGTGGAGTGACGTAACGCCGCTGGAAGGGACCAAGAGACTCCTTCATAGGGGGAGTAAACAGGCTGCAGCAGACAGGAAAGGGAGGCGGGAGGTGACGGTCTCCAATTGCAGGAGTGCACTCGGCACACAATTTGTACAGTGCCGCTGGCCGCGCTGGCGGCCATGGCAGAGCTTCACCTGCGGCTGCGCCCCCCCTCCTATACGAAATGGTATCGCCCAGGGCACCCGCCCGCCCCTGCCTTGTACCGGCGGCTCTGTGTGACCTCCGCCGAACCCCCGAGACTCACTCACCGAACCCCTGGGGTTGGATCGAACCCAGGTTAAGAACCACTGCACTAGAGGATTAACAATGAAGATTCATTCCAATAGATAAATATGAACAAACTCAAAAATGGCAAAGTCCATGTAAATTAAATGGGCTAAGGAAAACTTGACAGCAGGTGAATCTACTTTGGTGTTCTGTTTATCTAGTAAAAGAAAGGCATTCACCGCCGCTTACCAGATAGAAGATCATATAGCACTCATCAGAATACACTCCAGCCAGGCCAGCATAATCATCCGGGGATTCCTCCTCCAAGACACACCGTTCGCGTTGTGCTGAATTCCGTTCGGCTTACGCTGGATTCCTGCTGCGGTATACTCCTCACAGTTTCACTCGATCGGATCACCGATCACCAGTTCCGTGTAACACTCAGGCAGGATAAAAAGAAGAAAGCCTCATGGTGTAGTAGTGTAGTATGAAGGTTCAAGGGTGTTTATTTAAAACAAGCACTGCACTAAAAATACACCAGGAGAAATGCAGAGATAAAAAACACTGCCGCGGCTGACAGTCCGATCGGCTCGTGCGAGTACTGACTCCACCCGACGCGTTTCCCCGTAACAGGATTCTTCTGGGAAATGAGATCGTGTCAACACGTCACTTACCACGACATTTGAAGGCAAAAAAGGCGCGAAAAGCATCGTGAGACACCGGAAGCCACACAAAAGAGTCGGCCCACTGGTGACACACATGCTCTTCTGAGAAAGAGTGCAAAGGGGGCCATGGAAGCAGACAAAACGTCCGTATTCCATCACAGCTCCCACTAAAACTATTATGAAATACATATTAATAGAATAACATAATTAAATGACATAATACCTCAGAACCAAATCCATGTTAAAAAAAAAAAATGCATATAAAAAAGAGGGATTTTTAATCAATTCATTAATTAAAAATCAATTAAAAAAAATCAAACATGTTAATTGATAACAAAACTAAAAACAAAGTGTATTTTTCTCATGGAGCCTAGAGGAGAAAAATCTCCCCAAGACTCCCATATGGAAATTAATAGTATAAAAAGTTATCTGACCAATGCAAAAATATTTATAAATATATAAAAATATATATATATATAAGAAAAAGTCTACAAAAGCTACTAATTCTTCTCCTTGAGTATCTAAACACAAGAGGAGGAAGTTGCAAAATGTCAGAAAGTGGAAGATTCCACAGACAAGCGGGGGGACAGTTCCCAAGGGTGATTAATTATGCCAGTATAGAACTCAGCTATTATTAATATGACAATTAACGTCCCATTCCACATTGAGTCCCTGGGGGTTATAACACTGGAGGTCAAAAATCCACCTGGTCTCTTCAGATTATTCTCCCTCCAGAGTGGAACACATTTTTCTATAGCTATAACCTGGAGTAAAGATGTGTCTCGATGATGGAAATGGCGTGAAACACTATGCCCTATGAAGCCTCTCCTAATATTGGAGAGATGCTCCCCTATACGAACATTGAGGGCTCTAGTGGTACGTCCTACATATTGTAGCCCCCACGGGCATTTCAAAAGGTATATGACCCCTGCAGTACTGCAGGTAATAAACTCAGAAATCTGGAAGGTTTTGGAAGTAACATGAGATGTAAATGTCGAAGTTCTAGTGGTTTGTGATGTTTTGCATACAGCACACTTTTTGCAGGGAAAATACCCTTTTAAATTACCAAACATCGTGGGGCGTATTGGAGGGTCAATGGCACTAGGCGCCACAATATCTTTCAATGACCTATTGCTTCTAAAAATAATTTTGGGTTTATCAGGTAACATGGGTGCCAGGATTTTATCGCATTTAAGAACCTGCCAGTGTTTCCTAAAAATCCTATTTATCCACCAATACTGTGATGAAAAGGTTGCAAGAAAGGACCACTCATATTGGTTAGGGCCATTGGAAACATCCTTAACCCTAGGAACCAACAGATCCTGTCTATCTAATGCCGAAACAGTCCTTAGGTCTTCATCTAAAGTATTGGTATCATATCCCTTTTCAATAAAACGTTCTCTCAAAATTTTGGCCTGGCTCTGAAAGGCCTCCAGAAATGTGCAATTGCACTTCATGCGCCTAAAATGCCCCTTCGGGATGGCTTTCAGCCAATTTGGGTGATGGTTACTGCTTGAAGGAATATAGCCATTCCTGTCTGTGCTTTTAAAGTATGTTTTGGTGCACAGACGTCCATTCTCCTTAAAAATAACTAAGTCCAGAAAATTAATGGAAGTCCTACTGTGTTCATAAGTGAATCGAATTCCCCATAGGTTGTTATTGATAACACTCATGAACTGATGAAGGGACTCCTCATCCCGGCTCCACAAAAAAATAGCATCATCGATGTAACGTTTCCAAAGAAGGAGGCGTGGCTCCCTCATAGGAAATAATACATAATTCTCCCAAAGGGCCATAAACAGTCCCCCTAAACTGGGAGCATATTTAGCTCCCATAGCTACCCCAGTATTTTGTAAATAAAAATCTCCCCCATAGAAATAGTTATGTTCCATGGCAAAGGTGAGTAGTTTCATTACATACTCTAAAGTGACAAAAAAAAAAAGGCAAGGAGAGAGGCGCCTCTGGGTGTAGTGGCTTTAAGCAATTTAATAGTTAAAATCATACACATGTGGTTATTACACTCACATTTGAGCAGTATGGAGCAGGCATGTAATGGTTTCTTTAAATGGGGTGAGCTGTCATCCGAGGAGAGGAGTTCCTTTTCCAGTCAGGAGGAGCGCTGTGCGGGGAGGTCACTGCTTCATCAGAAGGAGGGCATCCATAGGGATGTAGAGGGTTCTCAACCCGAGGTCTGGAGCGCACGTGAAGGGCTGGCGAGGGCGGATGACGTCACTAGTATGCGACGCGTTTCAGAGTCTCAAAGCAGTTGATTGATTGACTGCTTACACTCCTTTCTCAAGCATAACAGAGGAGGGGGACGGGACTAGTATTTATTGGTGTGGAGGGGGCGGAGCAATGCGCGGAGGGGGCGGGACGGAACACGGCGTATAGTGTAGAGATTACTGGTGGGCGTGAACTCAGGAGTGTCAGTATGGAAAAGAGAAATGATGTGATGGACACGGTGATGGGCGCGTGGGACGGGGGCGGGCAAGAGGAGAGTGGCTGGAAGTTAAACGAACGGAGGAAGAGGGGGTGGGGCCGTGAGTGAGACTCGATGGGATGTGATGGGAGGTGTCAGGCGGGGACGGACAGGGACAAATATATGGGAATGGGCACTAATGAAAATATGTTAATGTCGCAAGAAGTGCGGCATACAAGTCAGGGGGATGAAGAAATGTGTATTGAATAAAAACAGAACAACATATGCTATTAAATATTTATATTAGTATAAATTAATACTAACTATAATTTAAGTTTAGTTTTATTAATTTATAGTTAGTATTAATTTATACTAATATAAATATTTAATAGCATATGTTGTTCTGTTTTTATTCAATACACATTTCTTCATCCCCCTGACTTGTATGCCGCACTTCTTGCGACATTAACATATTTTCATTAGTGCCCATTCCCATATATTTGTAACTCATATATCTACTACTGCTTTATGTATTATTGTATTATTATCACCCATTGCGTATACACTGCACTTCATCTTTATACCATCCTCTTACATGTCCCTGTCCGTCCCCGCCTGACACCTCCCATCACATCCCATCGAGTCTCACTCACGGCCCCACCCCCTCTTCCTCCGTTCGTTTAACTTCCAGCCACTCTCCTCTTGCCCGCCCCCGTCCCACACGTCCATCACCGTGTCCATCACATCATTTCTCTTTTCCATACTGACACTCCTGAGTTCACGCCCACCAGTAATCTCTACACTATACGCCGTGTTCCGTCCCGCCCCCTCCGCGCATTGCTCCGCCCCCTCCACACCAATAAATACTAGTCCCGTCCCCCTCCTCTGTTATGCTTGAGAAAGGAGTGTAAGCAGTCAATCAATCAACTGCTTTGAGACTCTGAAACGCGTCGCATACTAGTGACGTCATCCGCCCTCGCCAGCCCTTCACGTGCGCTCCAGACCTCGGGTTGAGAACCCTCTACATCCCTATGGATGCCCTCCTTCTGATGAAGCAGTGACCTCCCCGCACAGCGCTCCTCCTGACTGGAAAAGGAACTCCTCTCCTCGGATGACAGCTCACCCCATTTAAAGAAACCATTACATGCCTGCTCCATACTGCTCAAATGTGAGTGTAATAACCACATGTGTATGATTTTAACTATTAAATTGCTTAAAGCCACTACACCCAGAGGCGCCTCTCTCCTTGCCTTTTTTTCTAGAAACCGGAACATGGTCTCTGTTCCCCCCTGATGGCAGCCCTGGAAGTGTTTTACCCATTTTATCTCAAACACAGACTTTTGATCAGTTTATGCTAAACTGTCATCCCCTGACTTTTGCCCGCTCTTTTAAATATTTGATATTTATGCTGTATCTGACACTAGAAGTTTTTGTGTAATTATGCGCATTATTTACTTGTCTCTCTACTCTAAAGTGACTCCTGCTTTAGGAAAAATTTGGCGGCATGGGACCCTAACTCATGTGGTATGATGGTGTAAAGCGATGCAACATCGGCTGTCACCAAAAGAGTATCATCTTCCACCTCCCATTGGGAGACCTCATTAATAATTTGCATAGAATCTCCCAAGAAAGCAGGCATTTTCTTCGCCAATGGCTGCAAAAACTGATCAACAAACTTCCCAATTCTTGAAGTTAGGGAATCAATGCCGCTAACTATTGGATGGTCAGGGGGAAATTCCAAATTCATATGAACCTTAGGTAAATAGTATATAATAGGTAACCGAGGGGGATAAGGAAATCCAGTTCTTTCTCATTAATAATTTTCTTTTTGTAACCATCCTGCACTATGCGGTTTAAGACCTTCTTGTATGCACAAGTGGGGTCCTTTTTCAAAATTTGGTAGGTACCCCTATCTGACAGAAGTCTTGCCATTTCATTTAAATAGTCTTGTTTTTTGAGAAGAACAATCCCCCTCCCCTTTGTCCGCCGGTTTTACTTACCTGAGCCCCGAACTTCCGTGGGTGCGATCCTGCGTCATTCTCCCCACGGCTTCTCGGCTCTTCATTGGTTAGATTGATAGCAGCACAGCCATTTGCTCCCACTGCTGTCAATCAAATCCAATGACCCAGGGGTCGGGGCCGAGTCATTCACTCGGCAGCTATGTACGCCAAGTGTATGACACGGGAGCGGGCCTGCAAGGTAACCCCCTCGAGATAGAGCTTCCCAGAAGGGGTTATCTATTGCAGGGAGGAGCCGCCGTGGGACCCCAGAAGAGGACGATCGGGGCCACTCTGTGCAAAACTAACTGCACAGTGGAGGTATGTATGACATGTTTGTTTTTTGTTTTTGTTTTTAAACGTGAACCTTTAGTATCACTTTAACCGGTTAAGCCCCGGACCTTTAGGCAGCTAAATGCCCAAGCCAGGTTTTGCGATTCGGCACTGCGTCGCTTTAACAGACAATTGCGCGGTCTTGCGACGTGGCTCCCAAACAAAATTGGCGTCCTTTTTTCCCCACAAATAGAGCTTTCTTTTGGTGGTATTTGATCACTTCTGCGGTTTTTATTTTTTGCGCTATATACAAAAATAGAGCGACAATTTTGAAAAAAATGCAATATTTTTTACTTTTTGCTTTAATAAATATCCCCCAAAAACATATATAATTTTTTTTTCCTCAGTTTAGGCCGATACGTATTATTCTACATATTTTTGGTAAAAAAATCGCAATAAGCATTTATCGATTGGTTTGCGCAAAATTTATAGCGTTTACAAAATAGGGGATATTTTTATTGCATTTTTATTATTTTTTTTTTTTTTTACTACTAATGGCGGCGATCAGGGATTTTTTTTCGTGACTGCGACATTATGGCGGACACTTCGGACACTTTTGACACATTTTTGGGACCATTGTCATTTTCACAGCAAAAAATGCATTTAAAATGCATTCTTTATTGTGAAAATGACAGTTGCAGTTTGGGAGTTAACCACAGGGGGCGCTGAAGGTGTTAGGCTTTACCTAGTGTGTGTTTACAACTGTAGGGGGGTGTGGCTGTAGGTCTGACGTCATCGATTGTGTCTCCCCTATAAAGGGGATGACACGATCGATGCCCTGCCACAGTGAAGCATGGGGAAGCCGTGTTTACATACGGCTCTCCCCGTTCTTCAGCTCCGCTATAAACGAATAGCCGCGCCCTCGTCCCGGATCGCTCCCCGCGGGTTTGCGACCGCCGCATGTACCGGGGGGGGTCCCCAACGGAAAGGCGGGGACGTACATGTACGCCCATATGCCTGTACGTGCCATTCTGTGGACGTACATGTACATGCGGCGGACGGCAACCGGTTAAAATGTTTAAAGACTTCTGTTATGGTCAAACATGAACTTATGCTATTGGCGGCCACAGTTCTTGAAACCAATAATGCTTTTAAGATGGATTCACACCTATGCATTTTGTGTGCTTTTTGCATTTTGCAGATTTGTCCATTAGCATGGTTTCCTATGGAACATGTTCTGTAGTGCAAATCTGCAAAATGCAAAAAGTACTAAAAATGCATAGGTGTGAATCCAGCCTTATGCCGCGTACACACGATCATTTTTCAGCATTTAAAAAAAACTTTGTTTTTCAGCATGTTGAAAAAACTTAGTTTTTCCAACTTCATCATTAAAACGACGTTGCCCACACACCATCGTTTTTAAAAAATGATCTAGCAAAGCGCGGTGACGTACAACACGTACGACAGCACTATAAAGGGGAAGTTCCATTCGCCTTTGGGCTGCTTTAGGTGATTCCGTGTTAGTAAAAGACAATTCACGCTTTTTTGTCTGTTACAGCGTGATGAATGTGCTTACTCCATTATGAACGGTAGTTTTACCAGAACGTGCGCTCCCGTCTCATAACTTGCTTCTGAGCCGGAAAACGACATTGTTTAAAACTACGTTAAAAAATGCAGCATGTTCGAATTTTTTTTTTGTCATTTTTCAGAACCTGAAAAATGATGTGAAGTCCACACACGATCATTTAAAATGACATTTTTTTAAAAATTACGTTTTTTTCATGCCGAAAAATTATCGTGTGTTGCAGTTTTAATATTCCAGGTACATTTTGCATATTTTAAATACACATCTTTAAATCATTGAAGTCTTTGGAACCAAAAAACAGAAGAAAAAAACTGTCCCTTTCCATAAAATGCACCGATGTGAACTACATCCTTAGGAAACCATGTTAAATGGACTGTAGTGTGTTTCTGCAAAACTAGAAATGCACTAAAAAATGCATAGGTGTGAACCAGGTCTTGGAACATGGTGGACTTCTTTGTCAAGGTAACAAACAGAACCATTCTTTTTGTCTGTTGCTTTTCCAGAGGGGACCACCATGTCCCCAAAATATTACATTGTTATTATGGAACGGCAGTAAGCCCTTAACATAAACCTGCTGGCCTTTTCTCCTTGACACATTATTTTCAGCAGCGACGTGCCTGGAAATATTGATCTTGCTGGGAAATAACACATGCATTCCAGCTTAGTGAATTTAAGCTATTTCAGGCAACATTGTCCTCTCCAATGTCATTGTCCTGAAAATCCAACAGTGTTCCTAGCTATCCCCATTTTGGTGCCAAATCCCTCTGCTCACCATCAAATGAAGACACCAATGTCCTGCTATAGAAGAGCTCTTATTCTCAAAGCCTTATGCCTCTGTCCCTGGCCATCCACCATGGGTTTTTTGGCATTAGAGGAAGAAACCATACCATTAGGTGGGGGACAAAGGCATCAATCAGTTCTGGAAGTATCCATTGCAGAAGAAACTGACATAGGCTGCAGCACTGAAATAGACGGGGGGGGGTTGGTAAACCAGAGACATAAATGTAACACTGTATCTGTTGCAGAGACCTGATTTTCTGATTTCTTTAAATGGGTAAACAAGAATATTGCTTTATTTGGTGCACAGCTGATAAATAGGCAGAACAACAGCCTTTTTTGTTCCCCTTAGTTTCATGGTCCCTCTTTGGTTACACCCTATCTAACTTGGAGGATGAGTAAATGACGCAAAACATGGTGGGTGGAGTATGTTACTCTCGAGATCACCTGGTGAAAATCAGGGTAAAAAAAGCCTGAAAAAATACAAATGCAGCCACCACATCTAAGGACTGGTAAGCTGCACTATATTGTTTTGGTTTGGGGTTTACATACTCTTTAACTGAGAATTTAAAGTGGTAGGAAACTTTGTAAAGAACGGAAAAAAAATTCACCCTGCAAGGCAATGTCATAATGTGCTAGTATGCATCACGTACTTGAACATTATGAGAGACTTAAGCCCTGTACACACAATATCTGATGGAATCTAATCCGATGGATTTTTTCGTTGGATATCTGATGAAGCTGATTTTCATCAGTCTTGCCTACACACCATCACTCAAAAATCCGACCATGCCAAAGCACAGTGACATACAACACTACGACAAGCCGAAAAAAAATGAGTTCAATGCTTCCGATCATGCATCGACTTGATTCTGAGCATGCATGGATTTTTCTCCAATGAAGTTCCACACAGACGATCAGATATTTCTATTGGTTTTTTATCCATAGGAAAAAATTTAAACATGTTCTATTTTTTTCACCGATTGAAAAAAGACCGATGGGGCCCACACACGATCGGTTTGTCCGATGAAAACAGTCCATCGGTCTGTTTTCATCGGACAAACCGATCGTGTGTACATGGCTTTACAGTACCTTAAAATAAAGCCCTCGTCTATCACCGGCTCACCGCTGAAAAGGCTTCCATCTTCACCCAGTCTTCTTTCTGGGTTTGCAGAATCCAACTGTCTTACCACCTCAGCCTCAATGTACATCAATCCTACGCTTGCCAATGGGAGTCACTGTTTACGGCACAAGCCTCTGAAGGAACGGAACGAGTACATGCGCCAGTGACGTCATCGGCTGCTGCTCCATGGATTATCATTTCGAGATATTAATTTTACCTACAGGTAAGCTTTATTATAAGCTTACCTGTAGGTAAAAATGTCTGAAACAACTTTACTACTACTTTAAAACATGAAATCCTGGAATGTCTGTTTTTGCATAGTTACAGAAGAATGCATGTGTCATACTGTACATAGCCAACCCCCCTAGAAGCTGGAAATCCACAGAGTAGGCACCCTCTACTAGAGTGATAGCGGCTAGCTTCTAGATCTTGTGCTGAGTGATTGTCATCTTGCTTAAAGTGGGGGTTCACCCCCAAAAAAAAAATTTAAGATTACATTCAGCCGAGTTGTCAGAATGACAATCGGCTGTTTTTTTTTATTTTATCCTCGTACATAACGTATTTTCACCACCAGGTATGTCTTCTGCGGGACTGGGCGTTCCTAACTGATAAACAGGCTTCCGACCGTCGCATACAGCGCGTCACGAGTTGCCGAAAGAAGCCGGACTGCGAGTCGGCTCTAAACGGCGCCTGCGCACCGACGTTCGGCTTCCTTCGGCAACTCGTGACGCGCAGTATGCGACGGTCGGAAGCCTGTCAATCAATTAGGAACGCCCAGTCCCGCAGAAGACATACCCGGAAGCGGTGGTGAAAATACGGTATGTACGGGGATAAAATAAAAAAAAACAGCCGATTGTCATTCTGACAACTCGGCTGAATGTAATGTTAAATTTTTTATTTTTTTTGGAGAACCCCCGCTTTAACCACTTCCATACAGGGCATTAATATACCCTTCCTGCCCAGACCAATTTTCAGCTTTCAGTGCTCTCACACTTTGAATGACAATTACTCAGTCATGCTACATTGTATCCAAACTAATTTTTTATCATTTTGTTCTCACAAACAGAGCTTTCTTTTGGTGGTATTTACTCGCCGTTGGGTTTTTTATTTTTTGCAATATAAGCAAAAAGAGAGAGAAAATTTTGAAAAAAAAACACTTTTTTTTTAGTTTCTATCTTAAATTTTTGCAAAGAAATCATTTTTCTTCAGAAATTTGGGCCAAAATGTATACTGCTACATATCCACCCCCCCCCCCCCATCAAGAAACTCTTGATGGGAGAGGGGGTGACAGGTACTCGGGTACTTTTGGTGGGGGGGTGACAGGTACTCTTTATTCGGGGGGCAATCTGGACACTTTACACTGACACTGTAAACTGTAACTCACTGTTTCTGATTTCTCCTTCTCACACAGGATCGGTGTGTGAGGAGGAGAGCCCACAGACAGCGGTTACAGCTTTGTTTGTTTACATTTGTGACCGGCTGTGATTGGATACAGCCGGTCACGTGGTAAAGAGCCAAATTTCATTGGCTCTTTACCCAGTTCGGGACTAGGCTATATCCAGGGGACATGCCTCGTGACACGGTATGGAAGGGGTTAATGAACCTTGGATGATGCACGTGTAGCAAGGTCTCTGGCCTTGTCCAGTGTAATGAGAACCTCCAAAGCCAGAGATGGCTGACATCCTTCAATATGTAGTGGGTTGTGAGGCGTAGTGGGTGCAAAGATGGTGAGTGAAAGTCACTGGGCGCCAAACACTTCTTGGATGTAAAAGAGGTTTTATTTATTTTGACAGTCCTTTTTGTATTTTTGGGGGAAAGAGGGTTAGGGCCAGGACACACTTAAAGGAGTTGTAAAGTAAAAAAATTTTCCACCTTAATGCAATCTATGCATTAAGGTAAAAAAATATCTGAAGATGCCACCCCCCCCCCCCCGAGCCCCTGTTTCACTTACCAGACCCCTCGAAAGTCCCACGCTCGGTCCCGCTGATTGGCTAGAGCGGATGGATTGAGAGCAGCGCAGCCATTGACTGGCGCTGCTGTCAATCACATCCAGTGGCCGCTCGCTGTATCACGGGAGCGCGCCCACAAGGACTCATCACCATGCGAGCTCTCTCGCATGAATGTGATGAGTTCTTGCAGGGAGGACCAGAGACAGCCGCCGAGGGACCCCAGAAGACGTGGATCGGGCCACTCTGTGCAAAACGAACTGCACGGTGGAGGCACATGTTTGTTATTTTAAAGGAAAAAAAAATTCCTTTAGTGACCATTTAAGTAGTTATAGATTCAATTGGCAGATTCCGAAACTTCAATAGGAGGACAGCCGTGCAGGAAAAGGCCACAGCAAGGCGCCAATTCTGCACATGCATAAATGCTATCTCCTCCTATGGTAACAGTCTTTAAAAGTTCCTTAACCCAAACGTAACAGTCCTTTCAGTTCCGCTACAACTGCCTCTTGTAGTTCTTCAACACTGAGCTCCTGGTCTCTCACTAGACCCACTGATTCACTGACTCTGAATCCCTTGAGCTCCTCCAAGATTGGCGGTGGTATCTCCCTCAATCGTTACCCCCACTTCTCTGCTGGGTCCCTAACTTGGCACTCCAGATACTTCTCAAGCTTCACCCCTGCTAATTGGCGAGGGCCCTGGCTTGACTCACAAGGCTGCTTTGGAAGCGTCTCCTCTGCGGGTTAGGTCCCTGACTTTATCACTGTTTTAAGTTTGCTGATTCTCTATCATGTCCCTTTGGTGAAAATGTGGTTCAGCTACTTGCTTCAGTTACTCACTGTGGTCCCTGGTAAAGGTGGTTGGTCCCTTTGTGGCGACAGCTTCCCTGCTACCTCCGACCACTGACAGGTCCTCTGGCCAACAGAACCGTCACTTTTGGCTGGAGTCCAAACTCTGCGCTGCCCTCATACTTCTGGATAGGTCCTAACACAGCCTGGCAGTCAGATGCCCCCCAGGATTGGCCCAATCTCCAGCCTAGCAGCCGGGGGCGTACGACACACGTCCACTCAGACAGCCATTCAGGTGGCACAAAACATAGATCACCTGACCTCACCTGAATATATAGGTTCTTCCAGCAGGGATTCGAGAAAACCCCTGCCCATTGGCCAAGATAACACATATACTCATAACCTGACCTTGGGTTGCCCTTCTCATATATAGTACCACCAAGTACCCGGCCACCTCGTGGTAGAAGAGAAAAGTGCAACAAGGCCAAACTTAGGGAGAAATCGATAGATCTCTATCAACCGACCAAGATAACTACTCTTGGCAAATACATTTGTGAGGAGCTCCCTGACTAAACCCCATGCTTTTTTGCATTTTCTCAATAGAGAGAAAGCATTCTCTGATTGAACAAGGTGAAGATTGTGACATCACGGCCTGCATCTTCTCCTTGTCCAATCAGAGGATGTTCTGCAATCATTGATAACATGCAAAATGTTCTCTGAATGGCGCCTGTGCCAAGCAAGCGACACCTTTTTTCACTAAGCAACAGAGCACCAGATCTGTAAACTAGAGGCAATGACTGTAGTAGCGCTGCCTGCTGGCATCTGCCAGGAATGACACATACACTGTAGATACTTCCATTGGTCCAAGCTGGACCAATGTAACTGCGCAATAATAGGCATACCGGAAATTCATGCTTTAAATTCTCATTTAGGCCGGGTTCACATATGTGCGCCTGCGGGTTCGTGCCAGGGGTCCAGTGTGTATCCGTTCACCACTTCAGGTGCAAATTTTTGCCTGAATTTGCACCTGAGCCTAACCAAAACATGGACAGAACTTTTTTGCAATGCCCTCTGCAGCCACCCCGGACATGTGTGAACCAGCTCCATTAAGCGACTATCACACTTGCATGTCAAGTGTATTAGATGTTTTCCAATCTGCCTGTAATTTTTTCAAGGATACATGATCAGAAGTTCCATCTGTAGCTCTATGGGCAAGCAGATGTACACACCCACCAACCTCCAAGTCTATCCAGGCCTGAAAGAAGAAAGCAGAAAAGGACTGTGACCGTTTACAGTTTTCTGGATTTAAACGTGATGAATTGGATGTAGCCTGATGTAAATAGACAACAGAATCTGTTTGCATTCAGTCGCCTATTGAGCCATGATGGGTCTGCCATACACAAACTGCACAGGCACAGATGTTGAAAGCCTGACATCCATCCCATTCAGCTCCGATTCAGCCGGGGATCTACTTACGGATCCCCTGCTCATCTGAATAGACCCCGCTTCATGTGAAAGAGCCCTGCCTGTCCAAGGATGGGTACTGTAACGGGTCTCCCTTTTGGGCATAGGATGACTGAGAACTGATATCTCGGATTACATGAGATGGGACATTAATGATAATTCATGTATTGCAGGATCTTGGAATATTACAGGTTGCTTATTCTGACCCCCAACAGGTCAATAGGAATGTCTCATAGACTGTTGAGATGCTAATTAAGGCTGTCTATTGTGGGATGTTTAAGTGTCTTGCTGTGATTGCATTCTGTGTCCATTGTGCTAATTAGGTCTGCTTCTACAGACCATTTCATTGTGTATGCTAATGACACTGTTTTGTGTGGAAGTTCTATTGATGATAGATATGTGTTGGCAGTCTGAACGTTGTACAGGACGCCAGGGTTGGGTCCTGGACAGGTGCTATACAGTACCACTATTTGGGCTATGGTCCCTTTAATAGCGGGAAGAGTGTTCAGGGGGTCACCCAAAGAGGGTGAAGGATTCCAGGTAAGAGTTAATCCAGAGAGGACTGGCTGGCAGTTCTCTCTGTCTTGATAGAGTAATTTGAGGCCTGGAATTCTGGAGGCTCTAAAGTGTTATTTGGGTGGGAAAGAGCCTCCACTCCTAAACACTGAGAGCCAGCACACAAGGTGTTAACACTCCCAGAGAACCACCCATTTAAACAGGAAGTGGTGTTGGAGGTGGTGAGGGAGTGTGGAGATTGCACATGTGAAGACAAGCTGGGAGTCTGTTAGCTGCTGTTCAGAATACAGTGAGGATTTTTTGGAATACTGGGGGCGAAGACCCGTCTACCAATGAACTGTATGTGTTTTGTTTTTGACTTACTTTTGGTGCTGAAGATAAGCAGACTTTACTTGATGCTGAAGCTAAGCGGACTTTTTGTTTATAGTTTTCCTTGTGTGCTGAGAAAAGCCTTATTTTCTGTTGACCTATGAATAAAAGCCTTTTTATGTTCAGGTCGAACGGTTTGTGCACTTAATCCCACCGATCTATAGCCCCCGAACGTTACAACGGTCAGATGTCTGACTTCTCAGGTTTAGTGGATTAGCATGTCAATTATGTTTAGTAAAGGAATATGTTTTGTGTAACAGGTGGGGATCACTTATCGCAGAGCCAGACCGTCTGGATACTGATTAGTAATTAGCCCATCTGAATGTGTATTGAAGCCCCAATTGTGTGATGTTGGGGGTGGAGAGTTTCATTGTCCCTGTAACATGCTTTTTGGTTGTGAACTGTATAAAAACCTGAGTTTTACCATTAAAAACATTCATTCATTTTGGAACCAGTAACAGAGCTGTGTGTCTCGTTGTTCTGGGAAATGGAATGGGTCCTGTCGGCTGGAGTGTCGGATAAGCTGTCGTGGTTGGTGGAATGGAAAATCGTAAACGGTGGTGACCGTTACAAGTGGTGGCACAGCAGTGGGATAATTCCATCGCCGGAAGAACAGCTACAAGGACACAGGACAATGGATGCTCAGTATGCACGGCTGAAGCTCTCTTCCCTTTAAAGACTTACTGGAGATCCGGGGCAGACCGGCCAGCAACCGTAAGAAAAGAGACATTATCGCAGAACTTGTCAAAATGGATAGAACGGAAAGGCCCAGCGTAACAGACAGGACACCCGAGGAAGCAAGTTTCGATCAGGCTGTTAAACTAAGACTGGCACACTATGGTCCTAACCCTCCACCGGAGATCATAGACCGAGTTATAGCTGCGGTGGACACAAATTGGCTACGACAAAGAGGTTCTGCAGCAGCAGAAGTCACAGCAGCACCAACTGAAAGGAGAAAGATACATTTTGCTGCTTTTAAGAATTTCATTGAAACTGAAGGGGAGATTGATGGGTACCTGGCGGATTTTGAACAACAATGTGCTCTACAGCGGGTGCCCACAGAGAAATTGGTTACCATTTTGTCCGGCCGGGCCAGTGAAGCGTTCAGGGCCATCCCAGAGAAGGATATTATGAACTATGGACTGGTAAAAGAAGCACTTTTGGCCAGATATGCCGTCACACCAGAGGCACACCGGAGGCGGTTCCGAGAGGCGAGCAAGCAGACTGGAGACTCATACCGAGTGGGCATGCTGCCTACACTGCACTGCATCCCACTGGGTCGATGGATGCCAAGCAGAATCCAGGGAAGAGGTGCTGCAGGTGTTCCTGCTGGAGCACTTCTTTGACAAACTGTCCTGGGAAGTCAGAGAGTGGGTCCGGGACAGAAACCCTTTCTCCTTGTCTGAAGCAGCTCGCCTGGCGGACGAATACACAGACGCCCGCAAACTGGATAACTCTGTGGTCAACACAACAGCTTGGGTGGATTATCGATCAGCGGCACTCCTGACGGCTATTGCCTACAAACCCCAGTCGGACCGTCCTACAGCACCACCTCCAGCGGCCACTTATCCTCAGCAGCCTAGGTTCAACACCCAGGGCTACTCACAACCGATCAAGTGTTTTGGGTGTAAACAGCTAGAAAAAAAGAAGCTAGACTGTCCGTTGAATCCACCCAGGCAGTCACAGTCATGGAGACAGCCAGAAAGGGGGAACCCCCACACATCCATGCCTGCGGCCCACTGCCTTGAGGAGGAAGAACATTGGGGCGTCCTGCACGAGGCAGATCCGATACAAGCAGCTAACCAGGACAACAGGCAGCAACAAAGGCAGACTGTCTGGGTCAATGGAAAGGTAGCCAATGGGCTATGTGATACTGGGGCCACCATGACCCTGCTACAGAAGAAACTCATCCCAGAGAGCCAGCACACCGGAGACACTGTAGCTGTAAGAGTAGCGGGAGGCACTGTCTTCCAGCTACCCATTGCCCGGGTTCACCTGGATTGGGGGGTTGGTTCAGGACATGTGAATGTGGGGGTGATGAAGGATTTGCCAGCGGATGTACTACTGGGGAATGATTTGGCCCCCCTTGTTTCTGCTTACGCCCCGATGTGCCCCGCTGAAGCCCACACAGTGACTACCTGTGCCCAGACCCATGCTGCTGGAACCAACCCGCTTGCTGCTGAGACCCGGGTAAGACTATCTTCCCCGACAGGTACCGTAGATCAGGCACAATATCACAGTCTAAAAGGGGAATGTGACAAGTTGGCCAGTGAGAAATCGGAGATGCAACAACACTACGTCATGTATTATGAGATGTCCCGTGGCTTGAACATTGAAATGCACAAACAGGCTGAAATTGTCAAAAGGTTAAATGGAATTTGCATCCAGGTTGTGCCTTATCTCTCCCAAGAGCATCAGCTACAGGTTTTGGGAGCCATTGAGAGAGCAAAGCAAGTGATTGTTCCAGAACTGAATTCCATTATTCACCTTCACCATCAGCTACCGACCTGGTAAGCAAAATGGCAATGCTGATGGGTTATCCCAGCAAACAGACGTCATCCCGGCCTTCTAGTTCCGGACATCCCCAAGTTGACCCGAAAAGGATCAAGCCGGGTCTGCCGGAGTGTCCCACAAGGAGGGAGCCATGTAACGGGTGTCCCTTTTGGGCATAGGATGACTGAGAACTGATATCTGATGGACAGTTTTCATCGGTTAACCGTTTTAGAGTTTTTTTTTTGTTGTTACTTTATTATTTGTTTTCTGAGCTTCCAGAAAACAGGGGCAGAGAGTTGAAATTACACACTGCAGAGGTTAGTGCACTTGAAATGCACTGAAAGTAAATCTGAGGGGTAGATCTGAAATGAGGGGAAGCTCTGCTGATTTTATCATCCAATCACGTGCAAGCTAAAATGCTAATTTTTATTTTGCTTACATGCCCCCCCTCGGATCTACAGCGACTTCACTTCCAAGTGCACTTTGAATTGTAGTGGAAAGTGAATTTGCCTTTAGTAAATAACCCCCATAGTCAGAGACGTTGCTAGGGGGGTGCGGGGGGTGCGGTCCGCACCGGGTGACACCCACTAGAAGGGTGACACCATCCCGATTTAAAAAAAAAAAAAAAAAAGCGATGAGCGCCGCGGAATCGGAGCGCCGAGCGCCGCGGTACAAGAGGAGGGGGGGTTGCGGGGTGACACCGCAGCACCATCCATCCCCTCCTCTCACAGCCACGGGCTGTTAGCGGTGCTCGGCAGTCGGCACACAGGCACAGCCCCCTCCTCTCTGTTTGTGTTTACAGAGGGCGAGGGGCCATGGGGACCTTCTGTCCATGTGCCGTGGCGCTGTCTGCGATGATCTGAGGTACTGAATGGGAAGGGGGGGTGTTTGCACCTGGGGGGATTTCACTGAAGGGGGGGTGTTTGCACTGAGGGGGGGTTGTACTAAGGGGGTGTTTGCACTGAGGGGGTTTTCACTAAGGGGGTTTGCACTGGGGGTTGTACTAAGGGGGGGTGTTTGCACTGGGGGGGTTGCACCGAGGGGGTTTGCACTGAGGGGGGGATTTGCACTGAGGGGGGGTTGCACTAAGGGGGGGTGTCTGCACTGAAGGGGGTCTGTGTAACATGCAGGGGTCCAGAGGTGCAGGTGGCTGTGTAATGTAAAAGGGGTGCAGTGATGCAGGGTGCTGTGTAATGTAAAAGGGTCCAGAGGTGCAGGGGGCTATGAGATGTAAAGGGGGCCAGTGATGCAGGGTGCTGTGTAATGTAAAGGGGTCCAGAGGTGCAGGGTGCTGTGTAATGTAAAAGGGTCCAGAGGTGCAGGGTGCTGTGTAATGTAAAGGGGTCCAGAGTGCTGTGTAATGTAAAGGGGTCCAGTGATGCAGGGTGCTGTGTAATGTAAAGGGGTCCAGTGATGCAGGGTGCTGTGTAATGTAAAGGGGTCCAGAGGTGCAGGGGGCTATGTGATGTAAAGGGGTCCAGTGGTGCAGGGGGCTGTGTAATGTAAAAGGGTCCAGAGGTGCAGGGGACTATGAGATGTAAAGGGGTCCAGTGATGCAGGGTGCTGTGTAATGTAAAGGGGTGCAGTGATGCAGGGTACTGTGTAATTTTAAAGGGGTCCAGCGATGCAGGGGGCTGTGTAATATAAAGAGGTCCAGAGGTGCAGGGTGCTGTGTAATGTAAAAGGGTCCAGAGGTGAAAAGGGCTGTGAGATGTAAAGGGGTCCAGTGATACAGGGTGCTGTGTAATGTAAAGGGGTCCAGTGATGCAGGGGGCTGTGTGATGTAAAGGGGTCCAGTGATGCAGGGGGCTGTTTAATGTAAAGGGGGCCAGTGATACAGGGTGCTGTGTAATTTTAAAGGGGTCCAGTGATGCAGGGTACTGTGTAATTTTAAAGGGGTCCAGTGATGCAGGGGGCTGTGTAATGTAAAGGGGTCCAGTGATGCAGGGTGCTGTGTAATGTAAAGGGGTCCAGTGATGCAGGGGGCTGTGTAATGTAAAGGGGTCCAGTGATGCAGGGGGCTGTGTAATGTAAAGGGGTCCAGTGATGCAGGGTGCTGTGCAATATAAAGGGGTCCAGAGGTGCAGTTGTGGAGAGGGGTACACAGTAGTAACAAAAACATATTGAAGGATGCAGAGGTATGCAGGGGGCACAGTGGGGTGTTTTTACATTTTAACGTGGGGGGGGTGCCAGATATTGGATCCGCCCCGGGTGCCAAATGCTCTAGGTACGCCCCTGGCCTATAGGCTCCTGAGATGTGAATTCCGGTTCTGGAGAAAGAGAGGTGGGGGGAGGGGACAAAGAAAAATGGAGAGAAAGAAGAAGGGATAGAACGAACAAGAAAGATGGATAGGGAGAGAGAGAAAAGGGGAAGAAAGGAGAACAGAGAGCAAACAGTAGGGTAAAAAATATTTGAAAAATGTTATTGGGGGGGGGGGGGTGACACCATATTTTACCGCACCAGGTGACACCAACCCTAGTGACGCCACTGCCCATAGTGCTCTTAATTGACACAAGTACAACTTTAGAGGGATATGCTTTGTTCATATTTCATGTCTGAGTTTTACAACCACCTCAAAGGTTTAGACCCATCTTAAAGCTTTAAGCACTCCTCACCCCCTGACATGCCACATTTGGCATGTCATTTTTTTGGGGGGGGGGGTGTACCCTCTTTTTAATGGAACTTCCTGTCCAATTTCCTTTCTTCGGTCGCCTAGGTGACTCCTGCTCTCGCCTTAGGCAGCCCCTCCCTGCTAGCGATCTTCTGGGACACAACTCAGGTCCCAGAAGATCGACTGGCCAATAGAAGAGTGCAGCGCGACAGTGCGCCCCCGGCCGTGAAGCTGTAAACTGTCACAGCCAGGTGCCGACAGTTACGATGGTGGCGCTGAGGAGAGAAGGGGGAGAGGAGCGAGCCTCCGGGCGGCCGCATCGCTGGACCGTGGGGCAGGTAAGTGTCGGTTTAATAAAAGTCAGCAGCAATGCTTTTTGTAGCTGCTGACTTTTAATAAACTAAAACACAGGTGGAACTCCACTTTAAGTCACACCATATTGCCTCACAAAAAAAAAAATAAAGAGATTTTTAATACAGCTTACCTGTAAAATCTTTTTCTTGGAGTACATCACGGGACACAGAGCGGCATTCATTACTATATGGGTTATATGGAGTACCTTCAGGTGTAGACACTGGCAATCTCAAACAGGAAATGCCCCTCCCTATATAACCCCCTCCCATAGGAGGAGTACCTCAGTTTTGTAGCAAGCAGTATGCCTCCCAAAATGGTCCTCAAAAAAGAGGGGTGGGAGCTCTGTGTCCCGTGATGTACTCCAAGAAAAAGATTTTACAGGTAAGCTGTATTAAAAATCTCTTTTTCTTTATCGTACATCACGGGACACAGAGCGGCATTCATTACTATATGGGATGTCCCAAAGCAATGCTTACAATGAGGGGAGGGAGAACATCTCCAAGACAAAAGGATTTAATTTAGAGATATACTCAAATCATAATAAATCCAACTTAGTTGAGAAAAATAAAATGTTTAAATTTAACTCGAACAAGAGGAGCCCCCGGAATCCGAGGGTCTCAAACTGCAGCCTGCAGCACTGCCTGCCCGAAGGCAGTATCAGTATTCCTTCTTACGTCCAACTTGTAGAATTTTGTAAACGTGTGGACAGAAGACCAGGTTGCCGCCTTGCAAACTTGAGCCATAGAGATCTGGTGGTGTGCTGCCCAGGAGGCGCCCATGGCTCTAGTAGAATGAGCCTTTAATGATACTGGAGGAGGCAACCCTTTCAAGCCGTAGGCCTGAGTGATTAATTGCTTAATCCACCTAGAAATGGTGGACTTTGCAGCTGCCTGCCCCTTCTTGGGCCCATCCGGTAGAATGAACAGCACATCTGTCTTCCGGATCTTCTTTGTAGCTTTAAGATAGGCCTTCATGGCCCTGACAATATCCAAGGTATGCAGCAACCCTTCCTTTCTGGAAGTAGGTTTAGGGAAGAAGGATGGTAATACCAAATCCTGGTTCAAATGAAAACTGGATATGACCTTCGGAAGGAAGGAAGGATGAGGGCGGAGAACGACCCTGTCCTTATGAAAAACAAGATATGGTTCCTTACAGGATAAGGCTGCCAGCTCCGAAACTCTTCTTGCGGAAACTATGGCAACCAAAAATACTAACTTCCTTGTCAGTAGAACCAAAGGAATATCAGCCAACGGCTCAAACGGTTGTTTCTGTAAACTTGACAGAACAAGATTTAAATCCCACGGACAAAGCGGGGATTTAACTGGAGGTCTAATACGTAAGACCCCTTGAAGGAAGGTCTTAACCAGCGAGTGGGTGGCCAGCGGCCGCTGAAACCACACTGACAGAGCAGAATCTGTCCTTTGATTGTGCTTAATGCCAATCCTTTATCCACTCCTAGCTGGAGAAAACTTAATACTCTATCGATGGTAAATTTGCGAGAAAGCCATCGCTTGGACTCACACCAGCCTACATAGGCCTTCCAGACCCTGTAATAAATCACCCTAGAGACCGGTTTCCTGGCTCTGATTAGGGTAGAGATTACTTTCTGAGACAGACCTCTACCCCTGAGAATCAGGGATTCAGCTTCCAGGCCGTCAAATTTAGATGCCGTAAGGCAGGGTGGAGGATCGGACCTTGCGATAGCAGGTCTGGCCGTAGAGGAAGAGTCCAAGGGTCTCCCACTACCATCCTTAAGATTAGTGAGTACCATGCCCTTCTGGGCCATGCTGGAGCTACCAGGATGACTGGTATGTGCTCCACCCGGATCCTGCGCAGCAGGCGGGGTAGTAACTGGAGCGGGGGAAACGCATAAAGAAGTTTGAACTGATGCCAAGGGCAAACCAACGCATCGGTTCCGCAGGCCATCGGATCCCTTGAGCGGGACATGAACCTGTCTAGTTTCTTGTTGAGTCTCGATGCCATGATATCCACGTCCGGCACTCCCCATCTTTGGCAGAGTGCTTGAAAGACTAGTGGATGCAGAGACCATTCCCCCGGCCATAGAGTCTGGCGGCTTAAGAAGTCCGCCTGAAAGTTGTCCACTCCTGGAATGAATATTGCCGATATGCAGGGCACATGAGCCTCTGCCCATAGAAGAATCAAGCTCACCTCTCTCTGAGCGGCTTGACTCCTGGTTCCCCCTTGGTGATTTATGTATGCCACGGCCGTGGCATTGTCTGATTGAATTCTCACCGGGAACCCCTGCAATTTTGACGTCCAAGCCCTGAGGGCTAGTCGAGCAGCTCTGAGCTCCAAGATGTTGATGGGCAACTGCTTCTCTGGCTTTGCCCAAGTACCTTGGCGAGTGCAACCATCCAAAATTGCTCCCCAGCCCGTCAGGCTGGCGTCTGTGGTCACTATCTTCCAAGCCACTGGGCTGAAAGACCTCCCCTTCAGTAGATTCTGAGGGTCTAACCACCAACACAGACTTTGTCGGACTCTTGATGAGAGCGGCAACGGGATATCCAAGGCCTGTGGCCTTCTGCTCCATGCTGACAGGATGGCTGCCTGTAGGATGCGAGTGTGGCTCTGGGCGTATGGTACCGCCTCGAATGTGGCCACCATCTTGCCTAGTAACCTCATACATAGGCGAATAGTCGGTTCTTTCTTGCTTAGAACCAGTAGGATTAATTCCTTGATGGCTTTTACCTTCCTCAGAGGTAGGAACACTCCTTGTTGTTCTGTGTCTAATCTCATGCCGAGATATTCCCTCGAGGTATTGGACCGTGAGGGCCACTGCTCGCTCCAAGCCGGGAGACGAGTGATCTATGACTAGGAGGTCGTCCAGGTATGCTAGGATCGTGACCCCTTGGATCCTTAGTTTGGCTAGGATTGGAGCTAGGACCTTCGTGAACACCCGGGGGGCCGTAGCCAACCCAAAGGGAAGCGCCACGAATTGGAAGTGACGCGAAGCCACCATGAAGCGTAGATATCTTTGATGTGGCTGATAAATTGGAACATGAAGGTAGGCATCCTTTATGTCTATGGACGCCATGAAGTCGTCCTTCTGGAGTGTGGCAGCTTCTGACCGCACGGATTCCATCCGAAATGAGCGGATCTTTAGATATGCATTTACCATCTTTAGGTCCAAAATTGGCCTGACATCTCCATTGGATTTTGGGATGATGAATAGGTTGGAGTAGAAACCCAGCCCCTGTTCCAGGACTGGTACCTCTACTATTACTTCCTGGGAAAGTAGATGATCTAATGCCGATCTTAATGCGGCTCCCTTTTCCGGATCGTTTGGAATCCTCGACTTCTGGAAATGAGGAGGAGGAAACCTTAGGAAATCTAATTTGTAGCCTGTGGCCACGGAAGACCGTACCCACTCGTCGGGAATGCTGGCTTCCCAAATCTCTGAAAAGAGTCGCAGCCTTCCCCCCACCTTCGTGGGTGGGGGCGCCCCTTCATAAGGTTGGCTTGGGGGCTGGTTTTGCTGGTTTGCGAAACCACTGCCTTTTGCCTCTAACAGCCTGTCCTTGTGATCTGCTGTTGAAGCCGAAGTTTGCTTTTGCAGGAGGCCGTCGATACTGCTTGGCATTAGAGGGCCCCTGCCCAGGGGAATACTGTCGTTTAAACGCAGGTCCCTGAACCTTCTTCTTAGTTGGCAAGAGAGTACTCTTGCCGTTTGAAATGGTCTGAATGTATTTATCTAGGTCTTCTCCGAAGAGTCGTCCTCCATGGAAGGGGAACCCTACCAGGAGCTTCTTGCATGGGGGCTCAGCCTCCCAGCTTTTTAACCATAAGAGTCTTCTCATATGGATAAGGGATAACGATAAACGTGACGCTTGCTGGATAGAATCCTTGATTGCGTCTACCGTAAAACATATGGCCTTAGGGACATCCGAAAATTTTTCTGCCTGCTGGGCCGGAATAAGTTTAAGCATCTGCTTAAATTGATCCGATAATGCTTGAGCGACCCCAATCGCAGCCACAGCTGGCTGTACTACTGCCCCTGCAGTAGTGAAGGAGTTCTTAAGTAGTGCTTCCAAGCGCTTATCAACTGGATCCTTGAACACCTGTATGTTTTCTACAGGGCATGTTAACGATCTGTTAACACATGAGATGGCTGCGTCCACTGCAGGAGTAGCCCATCTTTTGGAAAAATTTTCTTCCATAGGATATAGGACAGAGAACCTTTTAGGTGGTAAGAAGATCTTATCTGGCTTGTTCCAATCTTGGAACAAAATTCCCTCTAATAGAGGATGGATCGGAAACACAGCATTGCTTTGAGGCGCCCTCAGTGAGCCCAAAGCTGAAACCGTCGATACCTGGAGATCTGGTACTGGCAAGTTGAATGTCCTATGGACCAAGTCCGACAATCCTTGAATCCACCAGCTCTCCCTCAGGGAGACTGCCCCAGACTCCTCTGTATCCGGGTCTTCGATCCCTGAACCTACTTGGTCCGTGTCCAAGAGGTCGTCCAATTCCCCTGAGGAAAGGACCTCCTCTTCTGAGGGTCCGCGCTCGGGCGACGGAGATCTATTCCGCTTACTGCCCCGCATAGCTGCGGATATCATTTTTCCCATGCTTTTCTGCATCTCTTTTAAAGAGGTGAGTAATACCTCCTCCGTGACCATCTTAGGGTTGGACTGACCCGCGTCAGCTCCAGCCCCAGATCCCGATGGCCCCAAGGCTCCCTGTAGGGAAAACAGCGGCATACCATGGTACAATACCGAGGTACACCTGCTACCTATTGGTATTTGGAACTATAAAAGTTAATTGTCCAAACACCTGTTTGGGGGATAAAAAAATGCTTCCTCTCCCCTAGATGACTTTTTTTTTTTTTTTTTTTTTTTTCGTTTTTGTTTCAAATCCAGGAAAGAAAAAACATTCTGTCCCCCTGAGTAGTATTGCAAAGAAAAACTATGAGATGGAAAAGAAACAGCCTATTTCTAGGCTTGACAAAACAGTCCTCTGAAGACTGCAATATCCTTTCTGGCCACTGTGTGTCCTCGGCGCCCCGTGCTGCCGCTCTGGTCTTTCTCCTCAGTTCCAAAGTATTGATGGAACAAACAAGGAAGGGCCGCCCCTTCCTTTAAGCCACTGACCCGCCCTTCCCCCCCAGCAACCTCAAACAGGAAATGCCCCTTTCCCGACAGGGGGAGGGGGGGGGATTTTGGGAGGAAGGGACCTCTCTGTTCCAGCAAACTGCAGCCTGCAGCCTGGAACCATGAGGAGGTCAGCGTTTTGCCTGCTTGCAGGCTCTGAGGAGGAAGACTGAATGGAGCATCGCCTGGAGGCCTGCAGGTAAGCAAAGCTCTCTGACACACACATATATTTTTATATAACACAGGCCCCACTCAATGCTTTTCCAACACTACAAGGGAGGTCACATCTTATGGGGAATAATACATAGAGAGCCATCCTATCTTTATGATATGTGACTAGTTTGCCAGATGCAGTGCATAACTTTAGGCATGTCCCCTGTGACCCCCCAGAAAAAAACCTGCTAAGAACCAAGTTCCGCAAGTTTCCCCTCACTTACCTGCTCCATGCCGCAGGACTTTGCCAAGCAAGAGGCCCAATCTTCCCCCATCTCCGTGGGGATGTCTAGACCTTCAGGCCCTGGGTTCCTATGAAGGATCCACTGTCCTGGGCCCATATAGCACCCTGGCAACAGAAAACTTTAGGTACCCAAAGGTTTCTAAGTTCTGGGCCCAGGGTCCAGCTCTCTAAAAAGAAAAGCATTATGGGCTATACCCCAAGGGTTTGGGGTCCGGTTACTGACCACTTTAGCGCTGAGGCTTTTTTGGACAGAACCGGTAGCTCACCTAATCCCAAGGATGCGGAGGCAAGCTAAACCATGACTAACACCTAAGACACTGGCGTAAAAACTGAGGTACTCCTCCTATGGGAGGGGGTTATATAGGGAGGGGCATTTCCTGTTTGAGATTGCCAGTGTCTACACCTGAAGGTACTCCATATAACCCATATAGTAATGAATGCCGCTCTGTGTCCCGTGATGTACGATAAAGAAATATGATTTTTCAGTTCCCATTGTTATAATCTGGTTACTGCATTCAAGCAACTGCTTGCTTATTATACTGTGATTACAAGCAATTTTAAGATCCTTTTGCAGCAAATGGCAAGGATTCCTGTTAATGCAGATTTCCCTGGCACAAGTCCCAATTCTGAATGTAGGATACTCTAAAGCTGCCAGCTGTGTAAAGGTTATGGGGACCCTGTGATGCTCTGTACATGAAGGAACATAATATTCATGACATCGTGTAGAGAGTAAAAGGTCGTCTGGTCTCATGTATTTTTAATGAGTCTATAATAGTCTTCTCAGATGGATCTATACTCATGAAGACCAGTGTTAAAGGAGAACTGCACTTGGGAAAAAAATAAAATAAATAAAAATAAAGGCTATTAGTGTAGGTACTAGGGAGGAGCCGAACACCCCCCCATTCGGTTCGCACCAGAACCTGCGAACAGACCAAAAGTTTGTGTGAACTTTAGAACCCCGTTAAAGTCTATGGGACTCGAACGTTTGAAATCTAAAGTGCTAATTTTAAAAGGCTAATATGCAAGTTATGCCGCGTACATACGATCGGTCCATCCGATGAGAACGGTCTGATGGACCGTTTTCATCAGTTAACTGATGAAGCTGACTGATGGTCGTGCCTACACACCATCGGTTAAAAAAACGATCGTGTCAGAACGCGGTGACGTAAAACACAACGACGTGCTGAAAAAAACGAAGTTCAATTCTTCCAAGCATGCGTCGACCTGATTCTGAGAATGCGTGGATTTTTAACCGATGGTTGTGCCTACTAATGATCGTTTTTTTTTCTATCAGTTAGGAATCCATCGGTTAAATTTAAAACAAGTTGGCTTTTTTTTAACCAATGGATAAATAACCGATGGCGCCCACACACGCCCAGAGGCGATTTAGTTCGCATGTGTTGCGCTTTACAAGTCTCTCTCTCTCTCTCACACGATCGGTTTGGACCGATGAAAACGGTCCATCAGACCGTTCTCATCGGTTTAACCGATCGTGTGTACGCGGCCTTATTGTCCTAAAAAGTGTTTGGGGACCTGGGTCCTGCCCCAGGGGACATGTATCAATGCAAAAAAAAGTTTTAAAAACAGACGTTTTTTCAAGAGCAATGAATTTAATAATGCTTAAAGCGGAGTTTCACCCAAAAATTGAACTTCCGCTTAATCCACTTCTCGCCCCCTTACATGCCACATTTGGCATGTAATTTTTTTTTGGGGGGGGGAGTGGGGGCTTCAGGAGGAGTCCCACTTCCTCCTTCCGCCGAGAGGCTGGTAAGGCGAATGGCTTAATCGCCTTACTGCAGCCCCTTCTCTGTAGGCGATCGCCTGTCCAATGGGACGGCGCAGCACCGCTCGCGCATGTGCAGTGACGCTCACGTATGCGCAGTGGGTGCCCGGCCGTGAAGCCGAAAGCTGTCACGGCCGGGTGTCCACACTTGGAATGAAGACACCAGCCGGAGAGGGGGGGAGAGGAGCGGAGCCCCGGCCGGCGCGTCGCTGGAACCGTGGAACAAGTAAGTGTCTGTTTATTAAAAGCCAGCAGCTACACTTTTTGTAGCTGCTGACTTTTAATAAACATAAAAAAAGGCTGTAACTCCCCTTTAAAGTGAAACAATTAAAGTGAAGCAGCGCATGTTTCCCATGCTTAGAACTGTCTCTGCACAAAGTATAATTACTAGAGGAAAAAAAGTAATTTAAAATCACTCGCGACTATAATGAATTGTCGGCTCTCGGCAATTCAGAGAAAAGTCATTCATAAAAAAAAAAGCGTGGGGGTCCCCCCAAATTCAATTACCAGACCCCCACAACCACCGGGCAAGGGTTGTTGGGATGTGGACAAAAAAGAAAAAACTCTGCGCTAAACCCACTCACATGTGATGAGAAAAATGAAAAAAATAACTTAGTAAAAAAGTATCTAAGATGCGTAAATACATATGTGATACAAAAAGAGGGATGCTGCAGCCTAAAAAGGCTTAAATACCAAAAGCTCAAGAACACATAAAATACAAAAAATAGGTGCGCAATCCCAAGATATAATGTGCAAAATAATTAAATGGTGAATAATAAAATAGTGAATATATAAAAAAATGTGACAAAGCACACAAGAGGTGAATATAAACCAAAAAGGTGATTGGTTAAGAAAAATAAAATAAAAACTAATATTATAGAATTGGATAATCAAAACAAGTGAATAAATGTCCCAAAAAAAGGGAAGGCGAAAATCTGTGTGAGCAAAAGCAAAACAGCAGGATATTTCCAGGAATCAGTTCATTGATCATTCCACATTGCAGCACGGTATCTGATAGAGGCTTATATCTTATTTCTCAGCTCGGAAGGAATAAAAATACTGGCTTACCGCAAAAGTTGGACCCCGGTTTTAAGGAGGTCAATACAGCATGTGAATCAGCCTGCCAGCCCCGGTATAGGATCACTCAACTCAGGGAGGGGTACTCCAATCTTGCAAAGAGAGGGAAGACCTTCAGCTGTCTCTCCAAGCCGGATCGCACAAAGGAACGGTAGTCAGATTCACCTCAGATGATATCAGGTACTGGATACTGAAATTGATCACTCAATGGGAAAAAAGGGGACAAGATCATCATAGTGTAGTATGTCCAAAACACTGATTTCTCTTTTTTTTTTTGCATTGACACATGTCCCCTGGGGCAGGACTCAGGTCCCCAAACACTTTTTAGGACAATAACTTGCATATTAGCCTTTAAAATTAGCACTTTAGATTTCTCCCATAGACTTTAACAGGGTGTTCCGCGATATTTCGAATTTGCCGCGAACACCCCAAATTGTTCGCTGTTCGCCGAACATGCGAACAGGCAATGTTCGCGTCGAACATGAGTTTGACTCGAACTCGAAGCTCATCCCTAGTAGGTACCTACATTTGTCTTGATCAGAGCTCTGTAATGCACAGCAACACTCAGACAGTCAGACAGACTGGGCAGTCAGCTCAAGGAGCCAATCAGACTCTGCTGCAGTGCACATGTGCTAAAAGTAAATATGCTGATAGGAGAGAACAGAGGGGTGACTATGGTGCTTCATTGTCCTATCAGTGTGCTGGGGGTGTGTTCTTGACCAAGATCTAATATAGTGGGGGTTTCTACATTCAACTATAAAGTAACCTGCTTTGTTGTGAGTGGCTTAGCTCCAGACTAAATAACTCATGGAAAGATAGAAAGCACCTTTAAAAGAAATGTGCAACTGCAATTTTTAATATATTTGCTTTATTTATTTTGGTTAAGACTTAAAAAAATACAAAATATACTGTATAAAAATACTGAATATTAAGGGTGAACAGTATTACAGGGAGCCGTGGCAGCTCTAGCCATAATGTGCAAATATGTATGGCCATACCTCACAACTTTCTGAGATGGGAACGAAGGACACCTATTAGCAAAAGTATGTAGGCATAGAACACACCCCCTTAAAGGAGATTTGTACAAAAAAAAAAGAATGATGGATTAAACCCACAAGTGCTTTTTTAGCATTACTATTCCTTTATGTTGGCTTATGGAATTTACAAATGAAGCATTTTCGAAATTGGATGAAAGGTTTAGCATTGTAATACACTTTTTTAGGTATACATAGTATATACAATTATATAGATCAGACCAAAATAAGGCACAAATAAGGACTTTTTTTCCCAAATGAGAGACAGTCCCTCGAAACAGAGACAGTTGGGATCTATGGTACAGCATACTTGCCTTCCTCCAACAATGACAGCTCAGTTTTTTTCTGCATTTTACATCTTCTCACTTAGGTCATTGGAAGGCCACTAATTATGTAACTCTTGCATATGCCCACTGGAGGAACATTATCTTGGATCCAGGCTCCACTCCTTTACTTTAGTTATGCTTTAAGATTTGGTAGTCCTCTTTTTAAATGTGGAAGGGGATATCACCGCTCTAGGTAGGTCAAACAAAGGTGAAAACCTCTCCTCCAGTTTAGATGCCAAGGTGCTGGCAATGCATATAGGATAAGTTATGGACAGCCGCACTCCAAAAAAGTTTTTGCCTTTTATTCAAAAAATGAAATAATTCTTATAAATTCTTTCTGTGATTATTAGCTATGACTAAGCACTGTTTATTAGTGTGAAATGCATCAGTTCTTCTGTCCTTTCTGCTGTGGCATGTATTTTTTATTTAATTTTTTGATTAAAAGGCCAAAACTTTTTTGGAGTGCGGCTGTCCAGAACTTCTCCCTGTTTTATTTATTTTTAAATGGTTGATGGAGTATATGGCTAATTTTGTATGTTTTCCTCTTTACTTCACCTTGTGAATGGGCTTAATTGTCTCCACTGCCTATCTCTGTTGGGTAAAACATGTCAGAACAGGAGGATGTTGGCGGGGTTTGTCTAAAACACCAGGATTAATAAAGTTTATTGAAAGGCTGGATTTATAGACTGCACTTTGTATTGTGTTGTATTTGATTGAAAAAATAAAAACATTAAATTAATAAATTAATCAATTCAATTAACCACCACCCCTGCGGTACAGATATAAATAAACTGTGGTAGGTTTCCACGGTCAAATAATTGTTTTTCATGATTAGGGATGAGTAGGCAATGTTGCTGTACTTGACTTTGCTGCCAAATTGGCAATTCACCTGGACCACAGCATTGTCAATCTCTATTTTTGTCATGAAGCACTGCATGGAGAAATTACTTTAAAGTGGACCTGAACTCAAAAAGAGAAGAATTGCAATGTTATAAGGAAACATCCAAAAATGGTAATTGTACATAGGCAGTACCCATACCAGGGAACTTGTCGGATTTGACCCTTTAATACCGGAATTCTGCTTTGGTTGCCAGGTCATTATCTGAATGGATATACAGTATCTGTGGAATTTCTATTCTGGAGATGTAAAGAAAGCACAGTGTGCATCGTGTTATTTTTCTGAGTCACACATGCTGCGCCCTGCCGGTAACTGCCAGTAAATACCGGATGCCAGGAGTAGAGGAGGTGGAGCTGGAACTGTGCTTGTGCAGGAGAAAAGTAGACTTAGAAGGGGTGAGCTGCCCCCAAGGTGGAAACCAATTTCGCTGCCACCCCTAGGCTTTTCTGCCTGCAGGGATGTGGGGGATCTGAAAATGCCACCAGAGAGTTGTTTGCATACAATGTATGTGTATTGCATGCATGTGTATGCAGTGTGTTTGTATGTTGTATGCATGCATGTGCATGCAATGTATATGTGTGTTGCATGTATGTATGTATATCAATGTGTATGAATGCTGCATGTATGCATGTACTGTTTATGTATGTTGCATGTATGTGTATCCAGTGTGTACTGTGTATATATGTTACATGCACATGTATGCAGTTTTTATATACAGTATGATGTACGCATGTTTATGCATTGTGTATGTATGTTGTATGCATATGAGTATAGTGCATATGTATGTTCATAGATGGTACTGCTGTGCTATGTATAAGAGAGCGGGAGTGAAAAGATTTACAGGGGTGCCAAGCTAGATACAGTGTATCCAATTTTAAGAGAATGCTTTCATTTCACAGTTCGTTTCTTTGTTTTTTGTTTTTTTGCATTGCCACAGACTACCCATGCACAGAATGACAGCTTTTTGCAAAGGAATGCTTTAAATTCACACCAAGGTTTTTTTTTTTGTACAGCAGCAGAATTGCCTTCCACAAATGCACACACAATCAGGATTTGGCGAAGGTGTAGTAATGCTTACATTTCACAGACACAGAGACTTGCTTCCCACTCATGCAGGCAGCAGGGAATCCATTTTTTGTTGGAATCTTAAAGAGGAACTGCAGTCTGCTCACATAATTTGTAATAAAAATATATTTGCCATTCTGAAGTTTCCCTCCAACCACTTTGCATATTATTTTTTATATACTGTGATTCTGTACTTGCCAAATATGCTGCAGAAATCTCCCTCCACTGAGGCTGGCTGCAACTATTTTAAATGTGGGCAGCTGAAGCTGCTGCCTGGTCACTTCCTGGATTTACACAGGCACACACCTCCAGCTCTGCAGCTCTCATTGTCCCTCTTATTACGTACCCCCCTTCCTTCCTGGCAAACTCTCACAAGTGTGAAACAGAGCTGTGCATGTTGTCATAAGCCTAGGCTTTTTTTCCTGACAAGAAACAGGAAGTGGTCTGCATAACGTATTTACTGGCAGAATTTTTTTTTTTACCTTTTCAAAGTTAAAACAAGGGCATAAGATTTAATAGATGGAAAGATGAAAAAATTACAGAAGCTCCGCTTTAAAACCCCTTTCACACTGGTGCCGCCCATAGCGTCAGCGGTAAAACGCAGTTATTTTACAGTCAGATTTGCAGTCTCATTTCGGCCGCTAGTGGGATGCTTTTAACCCCCGCTAGCGGCTGAGAAAGGGTTAATACCGCTCACAAAGCACCGCTACAGCGGTACGGCAACGCCGCCCATTGACTTCAAAGAAGCTGCTGGCAGGACTTTCTCTGACACCCTGCCAGCGCACTGCTCCAGTGTGAAAGCCCTCGGGGATGGGATGTGTAATGTGCAAAGAGCAGTGCGCATAACAGAAGCTAATGTGCACTGCCTGTCCGTTATTAGGCGTATCTGAGCTGGCCACCCATTGACTTGTATTGACAAGCGGATGTCAGCAGAGATGTATCCACTTGCCACCCGCCTGCCATCCAATCCGACAAGATCCGCTGAAACCAGACGGATGTCGATACGTTCGCCATCCGTCCAGCAGATCGGATCGAATGAAAAACTGTCAGAACACAATAACTCAGTGGGGGAGATTGCTGTACTAACATTGGATTGTTGGTACAATGGCTCCTCTTGAGTTCTTCAGTTTTTTTTTCATTTAGTCCGCTGGGTTGACCATGGTTGTATACCAGGCTTTGCTCGTCCCAATTCAATGTGACACAAGTGGAGCAGTCAATGACGCCACGTTATAAAAAGGACGCATTTTAGAACCAAACTTTATGCATGAGTCGCTGTCCGAAGCCAAGCTGTCACATGATTTGGGCGCAACATATTAATAAGTGGGATTAATGCCAGAAAAGTGGTGCTGCAGCTTTATTGAATTCCCCTTTATGTTTTGTTAGTAAAAGAAAGAAACAAAAAAAAGCTGTGCATTTATGGAGCTGTGGGACTTTTATATAAAGAATGTACTTTCCATAACCACTCCAACTGCTAGCATTGCAAACTGAAAAGGATTTGGAATACTTGCTACACGCAACAGGACTTCTGTGAGAATACAATTCACAATCATTTGTGAGGAGCACAAACATGGCGCACGTCTGTTTCAACCATGACCAGCTTTCTGTATTCGTACACCGAGTTCTAAAGATCTTATTCCACGGTAACTCGGTCACGGATGAAAATATTTGCTGAGCTTTAAAAAAAAAAAAGAAAATCGCTGCGCTGTACACCCAGCCTCTCAGTCAGTCAGAGTGAAGCCACTGCCTTGGGTGTAGGCGGCGTGTCTATCTCTTTTACGCAAGCTAACTGCGCGGCTCGCTGATTGGCTGGGTGGCAGAGGCGGGAAGTGTGAGAAGATCCGGAGCGCTGGTGAGGCGACTGCTGAGGGAGGGTGTAATGGCATACCAGTATATTTTATACAGCTGTAGACGGGAAATAATGGACATGTTTTTTTTTCTGTATTTGTTATCTGACTGCCACCATAGGGTTATATTAACATAATACTGTTAGCAGGCCATGGTGCCATATCATGGTTATCACATAAAGCTAGGTTCACATATGTACAGGTCAGGAACATGTGTATAATCATGTGTGTTAGTGACCCGCAGGCAAAGCACACTGCTCTTTTAGGAGACCTGCTGCAGGCCTGCAGCCCACATATGCAAAATGCCTGCGTGAACGCATAGTGCTGTGGTCCCAGGTGGTGTGTTTGCAGGAACTTTCTCCTGCAAGTATAGCAGCCCATTCAAATGAATAGGCTGCTGTGCCCTTGCAGACGCGAGCGACACTATCTGAATAATATCCTTTTCTTTCCCTGTGTTTTTCACTGTTACATGAATGAGCCGATGTACCAGCGATATGCAGAAGTGTGAACCTAGCCTTAGGGGCCCATTTACAACTTTCCATTGCATTAAAATGACTCATTAAAAAAAGATAAGTTCACTTAAAACAAAAAGTAAAATAACATGCATTTACTATTTGTGTTAGCTTGGAAAGCATTGCACAAGCGATCAGCAGACTGTCAGTGTGAGCTGTCTGCCCGTACATGTATGGCCAGGCAGTTTTACACTGACAGGAAGACTTTAAGGGGTTGTAAACCCTGGTGTTTTTTTTTTACCTTAATGGATCCTAAGCATTAAGGTGAAAAAACTTCTGGTATTGACTGCCCCCCCCCCCCCGCCCCTGTTTTACTTACCTGAGCCCTGTATTTCCCTCGGCGGTGACGCGAAGTCCCTCTCTGCACGGGGTCCCGACATTTGATTGGATAGATTGATAGCAGCGCAGCCCTTGGCTCGGGGTCGAGTTCGGCATTCGTGTGGACGCAAATGCTGGACTCAGGAGAGCGCCCGGAAGATAACCCCCCAGGAGAGTGCTTCCCATGGGGGGTTTATCTGATGCGAAGGAGGAGCCGCCAAGGAACTCCAGAAGTCGAGGATCGGGACCACTCTGTGCAAACAAACTGTACAGTGGAGGTAAGTATGACATGTTTGTTATTTAAAAATAAATAAATTTTGTACTCACCGTAAAATCCTTTTCTCTGTCGTCCATGGAAGGACACAGCCTTCCATGTCTTGACAGGAGAGGACTAGGCAGAAACATGTTGGATATTCAAATACATGTTACTTTAACAGAGTTGACCAGCCCTGCCCAGGGGGCGGTCCCTCCAGACATAACCCACCTCCCTGCAGCATGCAGCCTCAGTTCGTAACAAGCAGTACAAACCTAAAAAGGAGGGGTGGGGGCTGTGTCTGTCCAAGGATTTTACAGTGAGTACAAAAAATCCCATTTTCTCTTATTGTCCATGGACGGACACAGCCTTCTCAAGTCTTGACAAGTGGGACGTCCCCAAGCAGTGTAAAAAAACAAGGGGTGGGAACAGTATCAGTAAAAAACACACAACTTCACCCCAAACAAGCAGAGCTCCCCAACGAAGCAGGTGCAACTTTAAACAGCCGCCTGCAAAACCTTGCGGCCGAAGGAAGCATCTGAAGATGCACTCGCATCAACCTTGAAAAATTTGGAAAAAGTGTGAACAGACGACCAAGTCGCGGCTTTCCACACCTGTGAGACAGATGCTTGATGTCGGAAAGCCCAGGAAGCACCAATTGCCCTGGTCGAATGTGCCGTGACCGGAAAGGGGGGCGCCCGCCCCTTAAGAGCATAGGCCTGTATGACGTTCTACCTGATCCACCGAGAAATGGTGGCCAACGAGACTGCCAGGCTCTTTTGTGGACCAGATACCGACACAAAAAGTGAGTCAGACCTCCGAAACTGAGCCGTAGCAGACAGGTACACCCACAGAGCGCGTACCACGCCCAAAGAATGTAGCGCAACCTCCTTAGGATGCGCCGGCCGAGGACACAAGGATGGAAGTACAATGTCCTCGTTAAAGTGAAATGACGAAACCACCTTGAATGAATGAATGAAAACGTATATAGCGCAGCACATGCAAACTTAATCGCCTCTGGGCGCTTGTTGTTCCTGTCTCCTTTGGTATCAAAAGAGATGGGTTTTGATCTTTCTCCTGAACGTCAAGTGGTTCTCCTCCAACCGAATGCTGGTTGGTAAAGCGTTCCATAGTCTAGGCCCTTGGACCGCAAATCTCCTTTCTCCTTTGGACTTGTAATTGGCTTTGGGTATCTGGAGGAAATTTTGATTGGTGGATCGCAGAACGCGATTGGGATTATGGGCTTTTATTTTTTTGCATAGATAATGGGGAGCAGGGAAGAAGGGAAGGTTGCGGGCGCAACACAGCCTTATACTTATGGAGGATCAAGTATGGCGACTTGCAGGACAAGGCCGCCAATTCAGAAACATGTCTGACAGATGTAATGGCCACTAAAAAGGCCACCTTCTGAGATAGTGTGAAGAGAGGAATCTCTCTGATGTCTTCAAAGGGAGGTTTCTGAAGAACCGAGAGCACCAGATTCAAATCCCAAGGGGGAAGAGGTGGTTTAAGAGGGGGAAGTATATGACAAACCCCCTGCACAAAGGCCCAGAGAATGGGCCGCCAAAAGAACACGGCCAAGGCCGAAATCTGTTCAAGGAAAGTTTCTGATCCACTCCACGCTGTAAAAACTGCAGGATCCTGGACACCGAATAAGTCAGTGGACGCCAACCCATCTCTTCACACATAGAGATGTAGGCCTTCCAGGTGCGATGGTAGATCTTCCTAGAAGTAGACTTCTGTGCCCTCAACATGGTTGAGATGACCGAATCGGAAAGACCTCGGCCCCTTAGTACCTGGCTTTCAATAGCCATGCCATTAAAGCCAGCGACTGTAAAGCAGGATGGAGTTTCGGACCTTGAGACAGAAGGTCCTCCCACATTGGCAGCTGCCAGGGCACATCCGCCACCAGGCGCACAAGATCGGTGTACCAACGACGCTGGGGCCAATCTGGAACGATGAGAATCATCGGGATTCTCTCGGCCTCCACTCTGTGGAGCAGCCTGGGAAGTTACTTCAACAGGGGAAAGGCATAAATTAGCCGATACTGACCCCACGGGGCTACCAACGCGTCTGCCCAAGGATCTCTGGACCTGGCCATGAACCTTGACACCTTGCGGTTGAGACGAGAGGCCAGGAGATCCACATCTGGTGTGCCCCACCTCCTGCAAAGGAGTTAAAACACCTCCGGATGCAAAGCCAATTCTCCCTGGTCCAGCATCTGGCGACTCGGGCAGTCTGCCTGCCAGTTTTCTAAGCCCGGAATGTAGACGGCCGACAGAGCCGGCACGCTTCTTTCCGCCGACCTTAGGATGTGAGCGACCACGGATGCTGCAGCCAAGCACCTTGTTCCCCCCTGATGGTTGACATAAGCCACCGCCATGGCATTGTCCGACTGGATCCTGATTGGGCGACCTTGCAACCTCCTCGACCACGAGGAGAGGCATAGTCTGATCGCCCGAAGTTCCAGGACATTGATCGGCAGACGGGACTCTTCTAGAGACCAGTGACCATGGGCCGACTGGACCCCCCAGACTGTGAGGCTGGCGTCTGTCGTAATCACCGTCCACTGGAAGGAAAGAAACGATTTCCCAGACCGAAGAGCCGGGGATCTCAGACACCAATTCAGAGAGACCCTGACCAGGCGGCTGACCTGAACCTGGCGATCCGGAGACAATGGAGAGTTGTTCCAATTGGACAGGATCTCATTCTGCAACACTCAAGTGTGGAACTGGGCATACGGTACTGCCTCGAACGAGGCTACCATCAAACCCAGGACTCGCATGCAAAAACGGAGAGACGACCTTTTGCGGGATGCCAACACTCTCACTGCAGACTAAAGGGTCTGCAATTTCTCCAGGGGTAGAAAGACCCTCGCTTCCAAGGAGTCCAGAATCAACCCCAGATACCAGGACCACGACCGACTTCTTCTGAATGTTCAACACCCACCCGAATTCTCTGAGGGTCTGGCTGGCTATAGACACATCTTCCTCTAATTCTGAGCCAGAAGCTGTTCTCAGAAGAAGATCGTCTAAGTAGCCCAAGGTGGCAATGCCTCGCTGTCTCAGTAAAGCTAGGATTGGTGCAAGCACCTTGGTGAAAACTCTTGGTGCTGACGCTAGGCCAAAAGGAAGGGCCACAAACTGATATTGGTCCTCCCCGATCGCAAAGCGCAGAAACTTCTGGTGACTTGCGCAAATTGGGACATGCAAGTATGCATCCTTGATGTTCGAGGACGCCAGAAAGTCCCCCGGATGGAGCGCAGCTACCACCAAAGGAATGGATTTCATGCAGAACTTCCTTACCTTCACAAAGGCATTTAGGGCTTTGAGGTCCAGGATTGGACGGACTATGTCCTTCTTCGGGACCACAAATAGATTTGAATAAAATCCCTAAAACCTTTCTTCCTGTGGAACGGGTAAAATTACCCCGCAACTTAGCAAGTCCTGTACTGCCCACAACAGGGCAGCCCGACGAGCCAGGAGGAGAGGGAGACTTGAGGGAAAGAATCTGTTCGGGGGATAGGAAAGAAACTATCTTGTACCCCGAAGAGACCACCTCGCAGACCCATTGGTCGGAGAGCAGGGAGGTCCACCGAATCGTGAACCTGCAAAGCCGTCCCCCCACCCCTGAGTCGGGCGGGTGCAAGACTTCATGCAATGGCGGGTTTGGACGCCGGTTTGTTCGGCTTGCGCACCCAGGGACGTTTCTGTCCCCCAGCAGAGCTCTTGTCGGTCTGGGAGGGTTTACCCACGGGCCCTGACTGATGAAAATATCGCTTCTGCGTGGGAAAAGAAGGACCCGGCTTACGACGGGGTTCCTTCCCCTTGGTGGACTGAGGGAGGAGAGTGCTCTTCCCTCCAGTGACATCTTTAATAATGTCATCCAGCGAGGACCCAAAAAGCCTCCCCCTTTGAAGGATAAATCCGCCAGTGCTTTTTTAGAGGCTTGATCAGCAGACCAGCATTTCAACCAGGGGAGGCGGCGCAAAACCACCGCAGAAACAGAAGCCCTGGATATCAAGGGTTCTGCATCCAGTGAAGCATATATACAAGGCCCTGGACCAGATGGTCCGCTAGCCTAGTAACCTCGGGAGGGAGTTGGTGCTCCTCCACAGTCTGGAGCAAAATTTTTTCCCCTTCAGTGAGTGTCTGAGACACCAGGGTAGTGGCCACAATAGGCCGCAAGGCAGACCCCAGCATGGTAAACATAGAGCGGGTCAGTACTTTGGATCTCCTATCAGTCTGATCCTTAAAAGCAGGGGTCCCTTCTATAGGGAGAGTGGTCACCTTATTTAACCAGGCAAACGGAGGGTCCACCACGGGAGGAGAAGCCCACTTTTTTAAGAGGCTCTCCTCAAAGGGGTACCGAACAACCAGGCGGTGAGGGACTACAAAAGCCTTCTGCGGCTTTTCCCATTCCGCATCAATGAATTTGTCAAAGAAGGGCACATAAGGAAAAACCTTCACAGAGCGGTCTGATTTGTGTGACCCAAAAAAGACCGAGCCCCCAGCGAAAAGCCTCAGCTGCACTATCCAGCTTGGGATACTCTTCTGTGCTACCACATACACTGTATGGAGAATCCAATTGGGGACCCTGTGTTTGGGCATTCGCCCTGTGCGTGGTTTAGCTTTCTCAGCTCCCGTTACAGACAACCTATCCCAGAGGTTCCTCTTAAAGTTATTTAAAAGGTTCAAGTTTTTTTTTTTAAATAACAAACATGTCATACTTACCTCCACTGTGCAGTTCGTTTTGCACAGAGTGGCCCCGAACATCCTCTTCTGAGGTCCCACGGTGGCTCTCGCAGCTCCTCCCCACATTAGATAACATTAGGATGCATTAAGGTGAAAATACATGAACCTTTACAACCACTTTAAGTGCAGTATCACATACCCCTGTTTTCCAGCCCCATACTAATGGATGCATCCGCTCCTGATGAAGTGTCTTCACACAAAACGCGTTGAGCTCTGACAGTATGTATCTTGCTTTTAGTCAATCACCATTGCATCTATTCATTATCTTTCTTATTACTCGTTTCCTTACACTCCATACATTGGTAACTGGAATGTGCTACCATTTCTTTTTTAAGGTTGTGTGTGTGTGTGTGTGTGATATATATGACATACTTGGATTATGTATTTGTATTTTAAAATTTTGTGTTCATGAACTGTACTTTACTCAACATTCATATTGGTGCCAAAACAACTAATCGATTAATCAACAACTAATCGATTATGAAATTAATCGATTACAATTTTCATAATCGATTAATCGGCCAGTAACATAATGGTGTTAAAAAAACTAAAATTAGCCCTTTATAGTACAAAAAAGCAAATCACTACTGTAAATATTACTTTCACTGTCCCACAGTAAAAAAATGAACCCCCTTACAGTAGCGATTATTTGTTCTTTTTGTACTTATTTTTGTTTTTTTAACCCCATTATGTTACTAAACATCTCGGGCCTGGGTTCACACCTCTGTTTTTTGGTGCTTTTTGCAAAAACGCACTACAGTTCATTTACATGTTTTCCTATGGGATACGTTCACATCCATGATTTTTTTTCAGCTGCTGCGTATTTGGAAAGGGCAAGGACTTTTTAACGCAAAACGGTGCTATTTTGTTTTTTTTGGTTCAATATACTTCAATGGAGAAGCTGCAGAAAAGCATGTAATGTGTTTTTGCAGCAATTTGTGTTTTGTAATCTGCCCAACAAATTGGCCCAAAAAAAATTTGGGTGCATGCCGCCTCCATTGCAAGTAAGAAAATTCATCAGTGAAGCCGAACGGCTTCATGGCGGGAACTCTACTGCGCATGTGCAAGGCTCCTCTCTCCTACTGGCCCGGCGGCCGAGGGAAGGAGGAGGAGGGAGCCTGGGAATTGACGTCAATACCTGCGGCTGAGGCTCCCAGAAGTGGAAACAGGATACCATTGAAAGACAGGTATCCTGTCCCCCCTCACCCCGAAAGATGCCAAATGTGGCACCAGAGGGGGGAGGAGTACAACGAGTGGAAGTTCCACGTTTGGGTTTGTATGTATTACTTAAAAAAGGGGGGATAGGGTTGGGACTTTAGATGAGGCATATGATAGACACTACCACAGGCCTCCATCCCTGTAAATGTAGAAAAGGGGGGGGGGGGGAGAGTTGGGACTTTGAATGAGATGCGTTTTTAGCAGTATGCGATTAAATATATATATGGAATATAAAAAATGTTTCCATAATAGCCAGGCTCAAAGTTACCAACCAAAAGAGCACTAAACCAAATTAATCTGTCTAACTGTATGTAATTAAAAACAGAGGTTTAGTTGCATGTATTTGCAAATACCTGTGTAAGCTGCAGGCCAACGTCAAGGCACTCTGTGTTCTGCAGTCCTAACTATGAATTTTAAAGTCTCCTAAAAAGGAGCACAGGCGTGCTAATCAATAGATAGGGGCAGGTGATAACCTAAACCCGCCCCTACCTATAGTTGGTCTGGCAAAAAGAGCACTGAAAAAACAAAAGAAATGCCTCCACCGATCTACCACCAACAGTTAATTATGCATTGTCATTTTTTGACTAGCTGACCCAGTTTGATGTGGTCCGCCTTTAGTTTGGTAGTATTTTGGTTTGGTAGGCATGTCTGGTTCCACTCCTGCATTTCTTTTTGCAAATACATGCAACTAAACCTCTGTTTTTAATTACATACAGTTAGACAGATTAATTTGGTTTAGTGCTCTATTGGTTGGTAACTTTGAGCCTGGCTATTATGGAAACATTTTTTATATTCCATATATTTAATCGCATACTGCTAAAAACGCATCTCATTCAAAGTCCCAACTCCCCCCCCCCTTTTTATACATTTACAGTGATAGAGGCCTGTGGTAGTGTCTATCATATGCCTCATCTAAAGTCCGAACCCTATTCCCCCTTTTTTAATACTATCCAGGGATAAAGATGCGTTTTCAGGAGTGGAATAAAGTGCCTCCACCGATCTACCACCAACAGTTAATTATGCATTGTAATTTTTTGACTAGCTGACCCAGTTTGATGTGGTCCGCCTTTAGTTTGGTGGTATTTTGGTTTGGTAGGCATGTCTGGTTCCACTCCTGCATTTCTTTTGTTTTTCCAGTGCTCTTTTTTGCCAGACAAACTATAGGTAGGGGCGGGTTTATGTGATCACCTGTCCCCTATCTATTGATTAGCACGCCTGTGCTCCTTTTTAGGAGATTTTAAAATTTATAGTTAGGACTGCAGAACACGGAGTGCCTTGACGTTGGCCTGCAGCTTACACAGGTATTTGCAAATACATGCAACAAAACCTCTGTTTTTATTTACATACAGTTAGATTAATTTGGTTTAGTGCTCTTTTGGTTGGTAACTTTGAGCCTGGCTATTATGGAAACATTTTTTATATTCCATATATATATTTAATCGCATACTGCTAAAAAGGCATCTCATTCAAAGTCCCAACTTCCCCCTCCCCCTTTTTGTATGTATTACTTTGTCCAATTGCCTTTTCCCTCACACAAAGTTCCAAATTTCTTTTGATGGTTCATTGTTAAAATCAATCTATAAGAAGTCCCGTTTGCAGTTTGTGCGAAGCCATGTTGGGGACACAGTAAACATGTGGAAGAAGGTGCTTTTGGCTGAAAATATGTGGCGGAAAACTATCATTGCACATCACTCTGAGCAAACCATCTCCACTGTGAAACATGGTGATGGCAGCATCGTGTTGTGAGGATGCTTTTCTTCAGCAGGGACAGGGAAGCTAGTCAGAGTTAATGGGAAGACGGATGGAGCCAAATACAGGGCAATCTCAGGCCTCGTACACACGATAGGTTAACCGTAGGTAGGACAACGGTCTGAAGGACCGTTTTCATCAGTCCAAACTAGGGCCGAAACAATTAATCGACAACTATGAAATCGATTACAATTTTCATAATCGATTAATCGGTCAGTAACATAATGGGGTTACAAAAACTAAAATTAGCCCTTTATAGTACAAAAAAGCTAATTGTTACTGTAAATATTACTTTCACTGTCCCCCTAACAAAAAAATGAACCCCTTACAGTAGCGATTATTTGCTCTTTTTGTACTTATTTTTTTTTTTTTAACCCCATTATGTTACTAAACATCTCAGGCCTGGGTTCACACCTCTGTGTGTTTTTTGGTGCTTTTTGCAAAAACACACTACAGTTCATTTACATGTTTTCCTATGGGACATGTTCACATCCATAATTTTTTTTCAGCTGCTGCGAATTTGGAAAGGGCAAGGACTTTTTAACCCAAGACGGTGCTATTTTTTTTTTTTTTGGTTCAATATACTTCAATGGAGAAGCTGCAGAAAAGCATGTAATGTGTTTTTGCGACAATTTTTGTTTTGTAATCTGTCCAACAACAAATTGGCCCAAAAAAAATAAAAAATATATATATATTTTTTTAATGCTATTATCCGATTAATCGATTAATCGAAACAATAATCGGCCAACTAATCGATTATGAAAATAATCGTTAGTTGCAGCCCTAGTCCAAACCGATCGTGTGTAGGCCCCATAGGTTATTTAACCTTGGGTTAAAAAAAATGAGAACTTGCTTTAAAATTTAACCTATGGATTGGTAACCGATAGGTCAAAACCGATCGTTAGTATGCAAATCCATCGGTTAAAAACCTGCGCATGCTCAGAATCAAGTCGACGCATGCTTGGAAGCATTGAACTTTGTTTTTTTCAGCACGTTGTTGTGTTTTACATCACCGGGTTCTGACACGATAGTTTTTTTAACTGATGGTGTGTATGCACGACAGACCATCAGTCAGCTTCATAGGTTAACCTAAGACAGGGTTTGACAAATTTACTTGGAATCTAGGAGCCAGCTAAAAAAGTTAGGAGCCAGAAAACGCGCCCCGTCCCGACGCGCGCAGAAGCGAACACATACGTGAGCAGCGCCCGCATATTAAACGGTGTTCAAACCACACATGTGAGGTATCACCGCGATTGGTAGAGCGAGAGCAATAATTCTAGCCCTAGTCCTCCTCTGTAACTCAAAACATGCAACCTGTAGATTTTTTTCAACGTCGCCTATGAAGATTTTAAAGGGTAAAAGTTTGTCGGCATTCCACGAGCGGACGCAATTTTGAAGCGTGACATGTTGGGTATGAATTTACTTGGTGTAATATTATCTTTCATAATATTAAAAAAAAATGGGGATAACTTTACTGTTGTCTTATTTTTTAATTAAAAAAAGTGTAATTTTTTCCCAAAAAAGTGTGCTTGTAAGACCGCTGCACAAATACGGCATGACAGAAAGTATTGCAACGATCGCCATTTTATTCTCTAGGGTGTTAGGATAAAAAATATATATAATGTTTGGGGGTTCTAATTAGAGGGAAGAAGGTGGAAGTGAAAATAGTGAAAAATTACATTAGAATTGCTGTTTAACTTGTAATGCTTAACTTGTAATACCAACGGCCACCACCAGATAGCGCCAGCTTGCACATCTGGTGGTAATAATGTGTAATACCAACGGCTCACCACCAGATGGTGCCAGCTCACAAAAAAAAAAAAAGCGTTTGGACTTGTGTCAGAACCCGCCTGAGTTCATCCCTACTGGCATGGCTAGGCATTAGCAGTGCAATCTAGTGTTGTCCCGAGAAAGCAAATACACAGGAGCAGTGCATAATATCAAGATAAAAAAGTACTTCTAAATTGTAAAGGATTGTGCATAATCCATAAATTCTGGAAGTGTTGCATCCCTGGTTCCCATTAGTGCTCAGTGCTTCCAACTGCTGGTCCCCTACATCACTAAAGGACACAGTAGTGACATAGGGACTGCCAACAGGAACCAGTAAGCAATTGGTGACCCAGGATCTAACACACTGAGGACAGTTGTATTTGGTAGGATCTTCAGCTTGCAGTGTTGCTTGTGTGGCAAAAAGAAGAGGTGAGTATTTAAAGTAAATATCGGACGATTTTGATCCAAATTAGGCCGATATTTAACATGGCCGCTAGTGGTGCCACGGATCAGCGTTGATCCGTTATCCGAAGGGGTCACCCCCTTCGGATCGGCACACTGTGATCTGCGGATTGCCGCAGCGGTCACAGGAAAGGTCGTGGCTTCGACCTAGCTCCGGAGCCGCGCCATTTTGGTACACCCAGCGCGACGGCCCTCCTCTCTGTTTACACCCACAGAGGAGGAGGGGCCCGCGCTCGTGGGACACACACACACCGCTCTCTGGTGTCTGTACTGAGGGGGGCAGGGGGGGGATGTCTGTACCGAGGGGGGGGGGGGTGTCTATACTGGAGGGAGAGGGGGTTTGTACTGAGGGGGGTGACACAATTTTTTTTGCACCAATGCCAATTAGTGCCATCCAGTTCCATCTGCCAATGCCACCTGCCAGTGCCACCATCCAGTTCCAATTAGTGCCACCTTCCATCCAGTGCCACCTACCAGTGCCAACTAAAGCCATCAGTGCCACCTGCAATGCCAACCGGTGCCATCTGCCAGTGCCAACTATTGCCATCCAGTGCCACCTGCCAGTCAGTGCCAACCAGTGCCACTTGCCAGTGTCACCTCTTGGTGCCATCTGCCACCTGCCAATGCTAATTAGTGCCACCTGCCAATGCTAATTAGTGCCACCTGCCAGTGTCAATTAGTGCCACCTGCCAGTGCCAATCAGTGCCATCTACTAGTACCATCTTTCAGTGCCATCCAGTGCAACCTGCCAGTACCAATAAGTGCTACCTGCCAATCAGTGCCTTCTGCTAGTGCCATCTTCCAGTGCCAATTAGTGCCATCCAGTGCCACAAGCCAGTGCCACCTGCCAATCAGTGCCACGAGCCAGTGCCACCTGCCAAAAAATAAATTAAAATTGGCATCATATATCGGCCATCGGCCGCCCCGATTTCTAAATATCGGCATCGGCCAGAGAAAAACCCATATCGGTCGACCTCTAATAAAGACATTCTTTATTTTATTAAAATAAAAAAGATGTTATACTTACCTGCTCTGTGCAATGATATTGCATACCTTCCAACCTTTTGAGGTGGTAATGAGGGACACCTATTAGAAAAAGTATGTAGGCATAGCACACCACTATTCCTTTTATACTGCCTTTTGAAATTTACAAATACAGCAATTTAGAAATTGGATGAAAGGTTTAGCACTGTGAAACACTGGTGCATTTTAAATACAACTATATAGATTTGACTGAAATGAGGGACAAATGAGGAGGAAAGAGGGACTTTGTTCCAATCCAGGCACAGTCCCTTTAAATCAGGGACAGTTGGGAGCTATGATATTTCTCCACTAGAAACAAGGCCAAATGTAAAAAAAAACTGAAGTTAAAAAAAATAAAAGCAGGTGTTCTAGACTGATAAATAAAAATGTAATTGGTCTGTACATGTATGAATGACAACAGGCAACAGTGAAACATGGTGAAGGATACCTGTAAGCTTGGGATCGCACTTCTAGATTGAAGTGGTTGGTTTTGTCAAAACTGATGGCATTCCCAATGCTGAGAAATGTAAGCACATTTTTATCCATGTGGTATCATGCGGGTGGCATCTGGTTGGTCCTAACTTCTGCAGCATGAAAATGACCCCGAACACATAACACCCACTGAACACAGCAAAAATCATAAAGAACTATTTGCCGAAAAACTGTTTTGGGGAATACAACAGGTGTGCTCTGTATTTGTCAACGAGCCATTAGCAGCAGTGAAAGGATGTAATACAGACAAAGCTATGGGGGAACTGTGGCAAAGCTTCCAGAATGCTTGGAAGTGTACATGCAAGTGTATAGCACACTTGCACATTATGGCACACTTTTCTTCTAGCTTGCCCTTCTCCAGAAATTAAGTTTGGAGTACACTTACTCCAAGTCCCGCTCATTCTTTTAATAATTAACATGTCTTTTTGTCTATTGGGTGACCATTGGCGTTGTAACTCCTGCACCAATTTATATATTTTATATCTGCCTTGTGTTCAGCTTTACACTAAGCCTTTATTGACTTCTGCAGCTGGAGTGGAGTAATTCACAATAGGAGCACTTTCATTCAAGTCAGCTCTCGGCTCTATGCCCACCTTTTTTCCTGTTCTTCTGCTCTGTTGCACATTAGAGATTACAAGGCTTGTCAGCCACTGCTGACAGCTGTTTTTTGGCTGACAAATTTAAAATGTAAATTAATTAAAACACATCACTAGAATGTGTATTGATGAGCAATATGACGTGCATTGACATTCAAAACAATGTGGGTTGCAACGCGTGATGATGCAAGTTCACGTGAATTTACATAAATGTTGATGAGTTTCCATTGATTTCAGGTGTAAATAGGCCTTAAAAATGTTTTGCTGTAAACTTTGAAGATTAATTTTTCCACAATGCCTGTGGCTACGCAGGTCAGCGAGGGCTTTTAAAGTTTATGTACTGCATTTTAGAATATGTAAATACTTGAAACCTTGGACACATATCTACTTTAAATATTTCCTGGTTTCCAAATATTTAATAAGCTGTTTGGAGTTTGTTTTTTATGGTTAGACGACTTCCAGAAATGGGTCTCGTCTATTAACGTTAAAGGTAGACTCTCATTGAGTGCTAAAGCGAGCACAATTTTAGAAATTAGGGTTACTTGTTTGTTTTGCATACAGTTCTATTATATTGTGAGAAAAGGATTTGTTCTTATTCATTTATTTGACCTTTTTCCCAATTTGCTTATTGGCAGAGCTGGTCATATGAAGCTATGTCTGCAGGTCAGACTGGAGACACGGTAAAGCCTGGGCAGGTAGGATCAAGTGGAAATGGACCTTCATCCTTTGGACAGGTAGGTAATTGCTACCACTTTGTATTCGTTTATGGCAGGGTTTGACCAATTTGCTTGAAATCTAGGAGCCAGCTTAAAAAGTTAGGAGCCAAAAAACGCACCCCGTCCCGCCAAGCTTGTGCGCAGAAGCGAACGCATACGTGAGTAGCGCCCGCATATGTAAACGGTATTCAAACCACACATGTGAGGTATCGCCGCGATTGGTAGAGCAAGAGCAATAATTCTAGCCCTAGACCTCCTCTGTAACTTAAAACATGCAACCTGTAGAATTTTTTAAACGTCGCCTATGGAGATTTTAAAGGGTAAAAGTTTGTCGCCATTCCACGAGCGGACTCAATTTTGAAGCGTGACATGTTGGTTATCAATTTACTCGGCATAACATTATCTTTCTCTTCCGTTCATGGACAGACACATCAGCCTTTGACCTTAGGTTATATCCGCTTCCTTCAGGAGAGTTAGGCAGAAACAAAGCACTTTAAGTGTTAACAACACTTTCCTCAGTGCAGCTCCTCCCAGGGGGCGTGGTTCCCCAGGTATAACCCACACTAGCTCCAGTTTCTTTCTGCCTAACGTCAGGAGAGGACAGATTTTTTTGTGATTTTTTTTTTTCCGTTTTTTATTATTTTGTTCCTGCATTTTTAATCCTGTGATTCTTCTATCAACAGCCGACTGCGTGACAGGCTGGGTCTTGACTCTTGTAGTCCCCCCATGTTCGGCCATCGAGCGTGTGCCGGCCCTCAGCTCTGGGTCGTCCACGACATGCCCCATTGCTCCAGGGGCGACCGGGGAACTACATGTTCCAGGACACACATATGTTTTCCCTGGGGAGGTTGACTGAGGGGCCGTCCTGCTTTCCTCTCTCCCTTTTCTCTCTCTCCTTCCCCAGACTGGGTAGCGGCTGCGAGGGGGGCCTCCTGGGGTTTCTTTATTACCACCGGGGTCCGTGTGATGTGGGGGACTGTGTTTTATCTCTGGGAGGTGCTGCTGTGTAGTGTTAGGTGTTTGGTGCATCACTGGGGATTTTAAACTGCGCCACGGCTGCCATTTTGCCGTGGTTGCGGTTTACATAGCTCGGCGGCCATTTTCCTGTAGCCCGCTGGTGATTTTTACCTCAGACGGCGGCCATCTTGGAAATGTCTTGGCCTCTTCTGTCAGTTTAGCGCTGCAAAACGCAGCGAATCTTCCCTGAGGTGACAGACGCAGCACAGCCAGCACATCAGAGCACACCTCAGGTTTTCAGCTCTCTCTGCAGCCGGGTGGGGTGGCGAGTCCCTGGGAGGCCTCTGCTTCTATTTTTGCAGCCAGGAGGTGACCAGTGGGTTGTTCTGTCTTGCAGTACACAGCGGTGGGGCAACATGGAACCTGAACCTGGTGTTTCTGCCCCAGCAATGCCTGAGTTATACTTTAATCTCCCTGCCCCTGCCGCATCTGTTGAGGCAATGTCGGCTGTCCTTGAGGCGTTTCTCGCCAGGTTTAAAGCAGCTAGTGCCCAGAAGGGGGGTACAAAGTGCCCCCTCCCTGAGCCTGCTTCTGGGGATATCTTTGACACAGACTCATTGCCTGCTGTTGTTTCAGGATCTGGTTCTGTCATGTCAGATGATGCAGGCTTAACCCACACGGACTGTGAGGATGACTCTGCCTCAGGGTCAGTAAATGATAGGGAATTTGTTGGCGCTCTTATTTCTGCGGTGCGTGATACTCATAAACTTGAGGATTTGGCGGGGGGAACCGAATGTGCCGGTCCCTTTTGGGTTCCGCAAACCGCACAGCACCGCAAAAGTATTTCCCTGTATTCCATATTTGGAACAATTGCTATGTAAGGAATGGGACACGCCACAGAAAGTTTTTGCTGTTCCTAAAAACGTTGCGATCTGTTATCCCTTTGAGGAGGACTTTTTGAAACCGTGGGTCTCTCCTCCATCAGTGGACCCTCCAGTGTCCAGACTGAGTAAAGCCACCACATTGCCTGTGGCAGGGGCTCCCGCTTTTACGGACCCCACTGATAGGAGAGTGGAGGCTGTTCACAGTTGTGGGTTCGGCTGTGAGACCGGTTGTGGCCGGGTCTCTGGTGTCGCAGACACTGACTGAACGGGCAAAGTTGTTGCAGAAGCTGGAGGAGCAGGATGCTTCCGAGACCTGCAAGAACCTGGCTGAACAATTGGTTTAGGGTCTAAAATTTGTCGGTGCGTCGGCCCTGGATACGCTTTCCTTGCTTTCCAGGGCCTCCGCCTATGCAGTGGTACTACGCTGCCTTGTGTGGCTGAAATGCTGGTCTGCGGACCAATCCTCCAAGAAGATATGCACCCCAGTGGAAGTATTTTGATACGAAACCGGTCGGGCATCTGATCATATCCACCCTAATCTGCGCACAGTTTGCTTTACCTTCTCTGAAGTTTGTGTGCCCTGATGCTGTGATTGCTTTGCAGTGTTGTCCATTTTTGGTGTGATATTGTTTTTTCTGAGTCCCATTTTTGAAAGTTTTTTTGGGAACATGCTGTTTTATGAAGTTTTAAATAAATTTTTTACGCGATGAGGAGGTGTCTCTTCTCTCCTTTTATTTTTATTTTTATATTGGTACACTGGATCCCCTGAGAACTCCCACCGTTACCAGGAACATCACCATTCTCATCACAAGTTCCTGGTCTCTGGTCTGATCAGTGTGGAGAGGCCCTGCTGGAAAGTGCATCAGGAGTGTTCGGAGGGTCACCCTGGTAAGGCAATCGGCCTACACAAGCCTTGAGGACCCCCCCGCCGTATGGTGAGATGTGGGTCTACATCATCCGGTAAGGGCAAAATCTATTTTTACCATTTGATCACGTTTGGAAAGAAGATACCACTGACCAAAGGATTGATGTTCCTTTTGGACTGTACAACCATAAGAATAGAAGCCACCTATATGCTTGAAATGGGACTATGTGTTATATGACATTCTTTGTCCATTCACACATCACTTGCACTTTAAGAATATCACAGTCATTTGTTTTTATTCATATGTGTGTATTTTTCTTTTTTGTGATTTTTCTCATTCCAGCTAGACTAGGATGTCCTTTGGGTTGTTATACCTAGATTTTCACAAATCTTATTGGTCTAGGGATATACCCTATTGACCTCTAGTACCGAGGAGGATATTTTTGTCGCTCCCTGTGTACTCACCGTTCACTAACACTGATTTTGTTGAGTTTACACGTGATATTGCCCAACAGGGTATATTTGTTCTTATTGGCGCTGCACTTTTTCTTTATATTTTGTTCCACAGTTTTTCCATGTTGTGCTGGCAGCCTTACATGTATTGATTTACACTTCGTTTTATTAACACATTGTACTATAGCGCAATATTATTTATATATATTTTTTTATTGAATCCTCCAAGAAGGCCTTGGTGGATTTGCCCTTTAAGTGTGATCTGCTTTTTGGGGCGTCCCTGGATGACATCATTAAGGATGCCACAGGTGGTAAGAGCACACTGCTCCCACAGTCTGGGATGGGCAAGGAGCCTCGCCGTAGGCAAGGGCCCTCTTTTACTACCCCAACGCGTTTTTTTCGTGTGCCCAGTGCGGCGGGAAAAAGTTTGCAAGGTGCTAAGGCGCCCGCTGCAGGGCAGAAGCGCCCCTGGTTCCGCAAGCCTAATAAGCCTGCGGACAAACCTGCTTCCGCATGAAGGTCTGCCCCCGCCCGGGTCTCGGGTGGGAAGGGCCGACTTCGCGAAGTCTCTTCTCTCCGACCGTTGGGTTTGCGAAGTAGTTTCCTCGGGGTACAAGATAGTTTCTCTCTTGTCCACCAAACAGATTCTTTCCTTCCAACCTCCAGCTTTCTCCGGTTCGCCGGCAGGCTCTGTCAGGGGCCGTCCAGGATCTTCTGGTCAGGGGAGTGATTGTACCAGTTCCCTCGTTGGAACGGTTTCAGGGGTTTTACTCTAATCTGTTCGTAGTACCCAAGAAGGAAGGGGCCCGTCCAATCCTGGACCTCAAGGCCCTCAATTGCTTTGTCAAGGTGCAAAAATTCCGGATGGAGTTGATTCGCACGGTAATAGCAGCACTCCATCAGGGGGACTTTATGGCGTCCTTGTATATGATGGACGCATACCTACATGTTTTCATATGCACGAAGCACCAGAGATTTCTGCGCTTTGCGATCGGAGAGACCACTTTCAATTTGTGGCCCTCCCGTTCGGCCTGGCCTTGGCACCATGGGTTTTCACCAAGGTGCTCGCCCCGATACTGGCCCTGCTGAGACAGCGAGGAATCGCTATCGTGGGATATCTGGACGACCTTCTCCTGAGAGCTTCCTCAGGCTCAGAGTTAGGAGAGGACGGGTCTATCACGTGTCAGACTCTCCAAGAGTTTGGCTGGCTTCTGAATATCCAGAAGTCGGTGTTGGTTCCGTCTCTGCGTCTGGAATACCTAGGACTATTCCTGGATTCCGCGGAGGCGAGAGTTTTTCTCCCAACAAAGAAACTCCAGACACTGCATTCTGCGGTACAGCAGTTGTTGAACCAGAAGTGGTCGTCTCTTTGATTCTGCATGAGGGTTCTGGGTCTGATGGTGGCCTCTTTCGAGGCTGTTCCTTATGCCCAATTCCACACCAGGGAACTAAAGAAGGAGATTCTGTCACGTTGGGACAAGCTCCCGTCTTCTCTGGATTACCAGATTCAGTTGAGTCAACTGGTCAAGTCTTCCCTGGTATGGTGGCTGACGTCTCCGGTGCTTCGGACCGGGAAGTCTTTTCTGCCGTACCAATGGACAGTGGTCACGACGGATGCCAGCCTCTCCGGCTGGGGGGGCGTTTGGGGCACCCAGTCAGCCCAGGGGCGCTGGACTCAGGAGGAGTCCTGCCTTTCAATCAATGTTCTGGAGCTCCGAGCAATCAAGCTGTGCCTTGCCAGGTGGTCCCTGGAGCTGCAGGGCCGACCGGTCAGGATCCAGCCTGACAACACCACGGCCGTGGCGTACGTCAATCATCAGGGAGGCACACGGAGTTCAGCTGCAGCGACGGAGGTCGCGCACATCCTTTGGTGGGCCAAAAGGTCCGTTCCAGCTGTGTACATTCCGGGAGTACAGAATTGGCAAGCCGACTTCCTAAGTCACCAAACACTAGACCAAGGAGAGTGGTCACTTCACCTGGAGGCGTTTCAGAGTCTGTGCCGAAAGTGGAGCACTCCAGACGTGGACCTTCTAGCGTCCCGTCTCAATCGGAAGGTGCCACGGTTCGTGGCCAGGTCAAAGGGCCCGTGGGCAGACGCGTCAGACGCGTTGGTGGCGCCTTGGGGTCACTATCACCTAATTTACGCCTTCCCTCCTCCTGAAGCTTCTTCCTCGCCTGCTGCGCAGAGTGGAAGCTGAAGGGATTCCAACAATCCTGATCGCCCCAGATTGGCCGCGCCGCTCCTGGTACGCGGACCTGGTGCGTCTGGTGGCAGACGTTTCCTGGCGTCTACCCCTGAGAGAAGATCTTCTGTCGCAGGGTCCGATCTTCCACCCTGCTTTACAGTCGCTGGCTTTAACGGCGTGGCTGTTGAGAGCCAGGTCCTGAAGGACCGAGACCTATCAGGCTCGGTGGTCTCTACCATGCTGCGTGCACGGAAATCTACCTCACGTAGGATTTACCATCGTACGTGGAAGGCCTACATCTCTATGTGTGAGGAGATGAAGTGGCACCCTCGTTCTTACGTAGTGTCCAGGATTTTGCTGTTTTTACAGCAGGGAGTGGACCAGGCTCTCGCCTTAAGTACGGTTAAGAGTCAGATTTCGGCTCTGGCCGTTTACTTTCAGCAACCCTTGGCGGCGCACTCCTTGGTGCGTACGTTTGTACAGGGGGTCCGACATGTGGCCCCTCCGGTGCGCCATCCGCTGCCCCCATGGGACTTGAATTTAGTCCTTTCGGTGCTTCAGGATGCTCCCTTTGAGGACATCCGAAAGATCCCTTTGTTTACTCTGTCACGGAAGGTGTTTTTTCTGGTAGCAATTACCTCGATCAGACGAGTATCTGAACTGGCGGCCTTGTCCTGCAAGGCTCCCTACTTGGTCATCCATAAGGATAAGGTGGTACTGCGACCTCGGCCGTCTTTTCTCCCGAAAGTGGTTTCGGCTTTTCACATTAATGAGGACATTGTTCTTCCATCCTTATGTCCTCAGCCGAAAAACCAGAAGGAGGCCACTTTACATTACATTCCCTGGATGTGGTTCGGGCCCTACGAGTGTACTTATCTGCTACGGCTCCGTTCCGGAAGTCGGACTCACTGTTCGTGTCGGTGGCTGGTCCCAAAAAGGGTCTGGCAGTCTCGTTGGCCACCATTTCTAGGTGGATCCACCAGGTTGTGCTTCAGGCCTATGCCCTGAAGGGGTGTGCGCCTCCCTTTGGGGTTACGGCGCATTCGACCAGGGCGATCGGTGCCTCTTGGGCTTTCCGGCATCAAGCCTCTGTGTTACAGGTGTGTAAGGCAGCGACCTGGTCGTCGGTCCACACTTTTTCAAAGTTTTACAAGGTGGATGTGAGTGCATCTTCTGATGCCTCCTTCGTCCGCAAGGTGTTACAGGCGGCAGTTTAAAGTTGGAGTTCCTCCGTTGAGTAACTCCGGTTTTGTTTGGGGTGTAACTTGGTTTGCTGTGTTGTTTTTCCACCCCTCAAATTTTTTGACACTGCTTGGGGACGTCCCTAAGGTCAAAGGCTGCTGTGTCTGTCCATGAACGGAAGAGAAAATATCCATTTCTCTGAGTTCATGGACGGACACAGCACCCACCCCTCCTTTTGTTTGTACTGCTTGTTACGAACTGGAGCTGCTAGAGCAGGGTGTGGGTTATACCCAGGGAACCACGCCCCCTGGGAGGAGCTGCACCAAGGAAAGTGTTGTTAAAGCGGGGGTTCACCCCAAAAAAAAATTTAACATTACATTCAGCCGAGTTGTCAGAATGACAATTGGCTGTTTTTTTTTTTTTTTTCCCTGTACATACTGTATTTTCACCGCTGCTTCCGGGTATGTCTTCTGCGGGACTGGGCATTCCTAACTGATTGACAGGCTTCCGACCGTTGCATACAGCGCGTCAAGAGTTGCCGAAAGAAGCCGGACTGCGAGTCGGCTCTATACAGCGCCTGCGCCTAGATTCCTTCTGCAGGCCTCAGCTTCCGGCCGGTAATTGAGGCCGCGGATTTGCGGCCTTCTGCAGTCCTCAGCTTCCTTCTGTGAAGGCCGCAAAGCCGCGACCTCAATTACCGGCCGGCCCACGCCGGCCAGTAATTTAGGCCACGGCTTTGCGGCCTTCTGCTGGCCTCACCTTCCTTCTGATCACGCACCTGTTGTGATCGCGCCCCTCGCTGGCCGGTAATTGAGCCCGCGGCTTTGCGGCCTTCTGCAGCCCTAAGCTTCTCCAGGCGCCAGGTCACAATTTCTTGTCGCAATTGCGACCTGGCGCCCGGATTTTGACATTGCCTGGTTTATGGAATAATAATCAAACTTCAGTATTTTTAATCTCTAGTTCTTGGGGATTACTGTGCATGTTTTCCATGCTGTAGGTAGGTTTTAATATGTGTTTCCTAGGGCAGTGTCACCAAAGTAAAAAAAATGATTTGTGGTTATTGAAATGTTCAGGTCGCAGTACTCCAGAGAACAAAATAAAACCTGACAGGGATTTTAATTTCCTATGCTAGCCAAAATAAAAGTTTAGATATAGTTTAAAGTTTATAGCTAAATTCGTTTTTGTTGGGGGGCAGCCATAGAAGGGTTGGATCCCCTGTCAGTTTTTTTGTTCTTTTCTCTGTTTCTTTATTTTTTTTATTCCTATTTGTCCTGGTGACAGAAAGTATTAGTAAATCCAAGCAGTTGCTTTGGAGTGATTTGTTTTCACTTCCTGTTGAATCTCATTCAGGTCCCATTCCCATTCAGTCCCATTGGAACACAGATGTCAAGAAATATGACATTAGAGTGGTTGTAAAGTTTTTTTTTTTTTTTTTTTATTATTATTATTTTTTTTATTAAGATAACAAACATGTTATACTTACCTGCCCTATGCATTGGTTTTGCACAGGGCAGCCCAGATCCTCCTCTTAAGTCCCTAACTGGAGCTCCTGGCCCCTCCTGTTGAGTGCCCCCCACAGCAAGCAGCTTGCTATTAGGGCACCCAAGCCAAGCCGCAGTTCTGTGTATCCATTCAAACATAGAGCCGTGCATAGGCCCCACCCCTTATTGTCCTTATTGGCTAACTGAGTTTGGCAGCAGGGGGAGCCAATGGCTTCGCTGCTGTATCTCAGCCAATCAGAAGGAAGAGTCCTGGACGACCGAGGCATTTGTGGACATCGCTGGACCGAGAGGGAGCTCAGGTAAATATTGGAGGCGGGCTGCTGCACACAGAAGGCTTTTTATCTTAATGCATTAAGATTAAAAACCTTCTGCCTTTACAACCACTTCAATTCACATTCTATCTAAAACTACAAGAACATGGTTATACATGGGGGCGTGGTCTGGAGCTGCATGGAGTAGGACGTGTTGGGTGAGAGCTCCGCTCGTGGCTGATCCTATCTACATCCATCCTGGGGGAATCTTCCCTGAAAACTGACAACAAGCTTACCCACCTATGCCTCTAGTATTTGACAGCGACATGTCGCCCCCTAAGAGGTCCGGGGCCCTGGCAAAACTCGATAAGAGCCGTCATGGTGATCGGGACCAGGTGGAGGAAGATGGCGCCGCCATGCTTCCTGAGAGTGAGGACCGTCCAGCTGGCGACACCGCGCGGGTTTTGGAGGCTATTGCTGCCTGCCAAACGTCCCTTACGACTAGGATCGAGGAGGTTAAAGTGGACATCTCTCATATTCGGCATGACATGCACAAGCTGCGGGACCGGGTGTCGGAGACAGAGCGCAGGCTGGACCACGTGGAGGATGGCCTGCACCCGCTCCAGGTCACGGTGGAGAATCTGCAACACCAGCTCCAGGCGGTGCTCTCTAAGCAAGACGATATGGAGAATCGCCTTCGCAGATGTAATCTGCGTTTTGTGGGGCTTCCCTAGCGCTCGGAAGGAGCGGACCCCCCTACTTACCTGGAAAATCTGCTTGTTAAAACTTTTGGCAGGGAGGCCTTCTCCTCCACTTTCGTTGTGGAGCGCGCCCATCGCCTCGCTGCAAAACCCCCTCCGGAGGGTGCCCCCCCGAGGACCTTCATCGCCAAGCTGCTTAACTACCGCGATCGGGATGCCGTCCTCCGACTTACCCGTGAAAAAGGGAATATCCCCCTTGGTAATGTAACGGTAGCCGTGTATCTGGATTTTTCGTCGGAAGTCCAGAAGAGGAGGGCGCGCTTCACAGAGGCAAAGCGGCAGCTGCGCGTGCATCACCTGCCATACGCAATGCTCTTCCCAGCGCGGCTCCGTGTTGTGTGCGATGGTAAGGCTCAATTCTTTGAAGACCCTCAGGCAATCCTCTCCTGGCTGGAGCGCTGCGATGGAGCCGGCTCGTCCCGCAACTGATCCTTCGCCTCTCCTCTTTCCCGTTTGCCACTTGCCCCACGCGGTATGCCGCTCTGTTTCTCCTGGACAACATTGCCTTGGCTGTATGGACTTCCTAAACCGTGAGTTGACTATGCTCCCCTCCGAGGCCCTCCCTCTCCCTTCCATCCTTGCATACCCTGCCTGGCTCCCCCTCCCCCCCTCTCTTTCCCCTGCTTCCCCCGATCATTTCCTCCCCTGTCACTAACCACGAGTGGCTCACCCGCACCGGTATCCCACCTGAACAGATACCCCACTCTTGCACCAGTGTGTGCTCTACAGTTTGGTCGCCCCCCTGACCTCGCTGGTTGCCCTGTCCTCTGGGTACTTCCATCACCCTAGGCAACCATTGCTAAGCTACAGTTTCCCTGGCCGGCCCCCGTCCTCAGACTTTTGGTGGGTGGTGGGGTGTTACACCTGCTGTGTCGGTCCAGTGTTTTTGCAGGTTATGTTCTGTGTGCTTACCATAGTGCTAGTAATTTTGTTTTTTGTTTTTTGTTTTCATTTTAGCAATGTCGGAGTGTTATGCAGACTCTATTGAATTTTCTGATGTGTTTCTACATGTGGGGTGGGCGTCGCGCCTCCTCGTGCTGGGTTCTATTTGGGCCCTCGGGGGACGCGCGACCCCCACCTATTGCCCCCAGGTCATTTTACGCAGTCTTCCCGCCTCCCCGTTTTCGGGGGGGTGCGGCTCCCCCCTATGCCACTACACCTTCCCATGGCGTCCCTAAAGGTGGTGACCTGGAACGTTCGCGGCTTGGGGGACTGGACTAAACGTTCGGCAGTTCTCTCCCACCTGAAGTCCCAGCATGCTGATGTTTCCATCCTGGTGGAGACGCACCTTGCAGGTCAGAAACAGTTGTGCCTCAAAAAAGCCTGGGTGGGGTGGGTGTACCAGGCCCCCCACACCTCTAATTCTCGAGGAGTGGCGATGCTGGTGGCGAGATCACAGCAATTTCAATTACACACATTGCAATCTGATCCCCAGGGTCGTTATTTATTTTTACATGCCACTATTGGAGGCCTTGAGGTACTGCTCCTGGCCTTCTATGTTCCCCCCCCTTTTCAGTTTGAAGTGCTTCAGCGGGGGGTGGCTTTCATGACTCTCTACCCGTCGGTGCCTGCCATATGGGCGGGCGACTTCAATATGGTCATTTCCCCATCCCTGGACAGATTGGGCCAGAGTGCCCCTAGGGGCCCTGTGCCGAATACCACTAGGTTTGGTAAGTTCCTGGCTGAATTTGCCTGACTGACACCTGGCGGCATAAGCACCCCACCCAACTAGGATTTTCTTGCTTCACCCCCTCCCGCGCAGTAATGTCACGTATTGACCTCATACTTGTAACCCCCTCCCTCCTCCCACATCTCCTCGACGTAGGTTTTGACACCAGGACACTTTCTGATCACTCCCCATACTGGGTCAAGCTGAGGCTCCCGTCACCCCCCACGACCCAGACCTGGCGCCTCAATCCATTTTGGTTGAGTGCTCTCCCGGAGCTGGAATCTATCGGGTCTGAATGGGTCCGCTTTTTTAACGCAAACGACGGTTCAGCCTCGGCGGGACCTGTGTGGGAGGCGTTCAAACTTCATGCTCGCATGTTCCTCTCCTCTCGCATCAACAGACACAAAGCCTCTTCTAAACTGCTAATTCACCAGGCCGAGACACAACTTAGATCCCTTGAGCGAGCCTTTCAGGCCGATCCGTCAGACACTACTGCTTCCCAGCTCCGTCTGCAGTCCAGGCTGACGGATCAACTGCACCTCGAGAGGGCACGCCGGGGTATCTTCTTTAGTAAACAGCGCACATACGAGCATGGGGAGCGGGCTGGTCGGCTCCTTGCCTATATGGCTCATCTAGATCACAAGCCCCCCGTGGTTGTGGCCCTCCGCGCGGAATCCGGGGCGATACTTTCGGACCCTGATCAGGTAGCGGAGGAGTTTAGGTCCTTTTATTCGAAGCTCTACACCTCCACTGCACAACACTCCAGGGAGGAGCTTACCGCCCTTCTACAGAGTGTTACCTTTCCTACCCTGTCCCCAAGTCAAGTCTCTATGCTTGAGGCTCCCATTACCACCGTCTGTGTGGAGACGGCCATTGCGAGCCTCCCCACTTCTAAAACCCCGGGCTCCGACGGGCTTCCCCTCGAATCCTACAAGTCCTTTCAGGACTCTCTTGTCCCCAGGCTCTGCGCGCTATACAACCACGTCTTTGATACGGGTACACTTCCCTCCTCCATGAGTGAAGCTATTATTGTCCTTATACCAAAACCAGGTAAGGACCCTATGCTCCCCGAGTCTTACAGTCCCATTTCACTGCTCCAGCTCGATGTAAAGATCCTGGCCAAAATCCTTGCCCTGCGCCTTAATAAAATCATCTCCAGCCTGATACACCCTGACCAGACTGGGTTCATGCCCAATAAAAACACGGCCTTTAACCTCCGCAGGCTCTACATGAACCTTCAGGCCCAGCACGTGGAGGTGGGCTCCAGAGTGATAGTTAGCCTCGATGCTGCCAAGGCCTTCGATTCGGTTGAATGGACATACCTTTGGGAAAGCCTTGGCAGATTCGGTTTCGGTCCCCGCTTTGTAAAATGGCTCCAACTCCTATATCAGGCACCCACGGCGCGTATTAGGGTCAATGGTAGGACCTCCTCTCCCTTCCCTCTCTCTCGCGGTACTCGCCAGGGCTGCCCCGTCTCACCCATGCTCTATGCCCTTGCAGTAGAACCCCTGAGTATAGCCCTACGTAGTCACCCGGGGATCAACGGGCTGCGCTGCGGCCAGGTCACCGAACTACTCGGCCTTTACGCTGATGACATGCTCCTCTACCTATTGGATGCAGGCCCCTCACTCCAAATGGCCCTTCAGGTTATAACCCAGTTCGGGGAATTTTCAGGCCTACAGATAAACTGGACTAAATCCCATATCCTCCCCCTAGATCTAGGCCCCCCTACTGTGACACAGGCGGCCCTTCCACTGTTGCGGACGGATGTTATTAAATACCTGGGCGTTCATGTCACTAGATCCCCTCTAGACTACATACGTCTCAACATTGAGCCACTTTTCCATACGTTGAAGTCCAAAACTCAAACGTGGTCCCGTCTCCCTCTTGGGGTGATGGGCCGGGTAAGCCTAGTCAAGATGATCCTCCTTCCGAAACTGCTTTATGCCTTCTGGCATGCTCCGCTATATATCCCCCCCGTATTTTTTTTTTTTTTTATCAATAACAATTTTATTGGTCAATGGTTCCAATGTACATAACATACAGCCACATAGAGCCGCAGGCCCGCAGTGGGGACATAAAGAATAAACACCGTAACAGTAGCCTAGGGCGTTCATGTTATCTCTGACTAGCAGTTGCAAGTATGCCAGCTTGCCTATTAAAACCAGTGCCGCCAACATGGCGAAGTGCAAGCTGGCCATTGTCCTTCCGGACTAACCACATGTTATGGCTATACTAAGCAGTAGACTTAACTTCTAAGTATCAAAGCAACCGGAGACACTAGGGGTCTTCAAAGAGAAAAGGAAAGAAAAGAGGGGAAAAGAAAGGGAAAGTGATAGAGAGAGGGAGTGTCGTCATTTCGGCCCATGTACCTTCTCAGGGTGGATCCTCCCGGCGGTGCCACAGTTCCCAGACCTTGTCGTGAGCCTCCTGCCGATCCCGCAACCTGGCCGTCATCCCCTCCATGATCTCCACGTCTTTAATCCTGGCGTATAGGGCTTCAGGGGGAGGGGGAGACCGACGCTTCCAGTGCAAAGCCACCAGGCAGCGGGCTGCTGTGAGAATGTGTCGGGCCAGTTTCTTATATGGAGACGGTAGTCTTACTGGAGGAAGTCCCAGGATGAAATATTTTGGGGAGGAAGGGATCTTCCTCTCTAGGAGCCGCTCCAGCAGCTGCCGGACCGAGTCCCAGAAAGGAGCAATCAGTGGGCACTCCCAGTACACATGGAGGAGGGTGCCCCTCGCCCCCAGGCACCGCCAGCAGCGGTCCGAGCTAGTGGGACAAATGGCATGGAGGACGTCCGGGGTCATGTACCAGAAACACAGTATTTTATAAATGTTTTCTTTGTATAACGTGCAAATCGAGCTCTTTGCCGCCTGCCCCCAGATCTCGTGCCATTGTTCCATAGGGATCTCCTCGCCCAGGGCCTTTTCCCATTTAATCATGTATGCATGCTTGCCCTTCGCCTCCATGGGCCAGGCATTCAGTATTGAGTATATCCCCGAGATCAATCCCCTCTGAGCCGACCCCGCCAGAATCAAACGCTCAAACGGGGTCGGGGGGGAGAACTGCAATTTTGGAGCTATTGACAAGGCATAATGGCGTATTTGGAGATACCCGTAGAATTCCCGGTTCGGGAGACCGTGTTGGGAGCGCAGGTCAGCAAAGGAGCGTAATTTACGGGTCAAAGGGTCAACCAGATTGCCAAAGTGGAAGAGGTTCCTAGAGGTCCACGGGAATGACATGCGGTGGGTGAGGCTGTCCGGCACCTTGGGGTTACAGGCAAAAGAGGTCAGGAGCGAGCCACTGGAGGTCAGCCTATGTTGGGGTATTAGCTTACGCCACATCCGTCGGAGCACCGACATTGGGCCCAGCAAGCGATCGGGGTCTACGTCCGCATTTGCGCTCCACAGGAGGCTATTGGGGTGAACTGGGGCCAGCCATAGCTTCTCAATTTCCGTCCACTTGTTGTATGAACGCAGTGTAAACCAAGAAGCTATGGCTCGCAGCTGGGCTGCTTGATAGTACCTGACAAGGTCTGGGAAGGCCAGGCCTCCATCCGTACGCGCCGCCGTCAGGACTGACCGTGGTATCCTATGACGCTTGTAGTTCCAAGTAAACTGCAACAGATCTGTCTGGAGTTTTCTTAGGTGGGCATACGGGACTTGGATGGGTAGTGTTTGGAACAAGTATAGGACCTTTGGGAGGATAGTCATTTTCACCGACGCGACTCTCCCCAGGAGAGATATATGATGTTTTCTCCACTGTAACAGGAGGGCTCTGATGGAGCGGAAAAGCGGGGGGAAATTTTCCTGATAAAGTGTGCCAAAGCTCGGGGTAATATAGACACCCAAGTACTTTAGGGCGGTTGTTTTCCACGTGTAGGGGAAGTTCATTTGCAGGTGGGTCGCTTCACCCATCTGCATGTTAAGCGGGAGCGCCTCCGATTTGGACGCATTAATTTTATACCCCGAAAGAGCGCCGTACCGATCGAGTTCCGCGTGGAGATTCGGAAGGGATGTTCTAGGCTGGGTCAGAGTCAAAATCACGTCATCTGCGAACAACGAGATTTTGAACTCCCGATCTCTGACCATAATGCCCTTAATACTAGCATTCCCTCGGATAGTGGCCGCCAGGGGTTCTACACATAATGCGAATAGCAAGGGGGAAAGCGGACAGCCCTGCCTGGTGCCATTTGTCACCGGGAACGGGGGGGAGAGGGCGAAGGGAGTCTTAACTTGGGAGGAGGGGTTTGCATATAGGTGCCGAATCGCCTGTAAAAAGGGTCCCCGGAATCCCACGTGTTGTAACGTGGCGAACAGGAAGGGCCAGCCCAGGCGATCAAAGGCCTTTTCCGCGTCCAAACTGAGTAGCAGAGACTGCAGGCCCTCCCTGTTCGCCACCTCCACCAGGTCGATTATCTTCCTGGTGTTGTCACCTGCCTGGCGGAGAGGGACAAAGCCCACCTGGTCTTTATGGATAAGGGAGGGGAGGACTGCGTTCAGACGGACAGAGAGCACTTTAGTGAAGATTTTGAGGTCTGAGTTTAAAAGGGCGATAGGCCTATAGTTGGCACAGATGGAAGGGTCCTTATCCTGTTTGGGTATTACTGTGACAAAGGACCTCTGCATGTCCACTGGGATGGGGGTCTCACGAAGAAATGCATTGAATAGTTTGCACATGTAGGGGAGCAATATAGGATGAAACGCTTTATAATATTCATAAGGGAAGCCATCTGGCCCTGGGGCCTTGCTAGATGGCATGGATTTGATGGTGGACTCTAATTCTTCTTCCGTTATCGGGGCATTTAGAGAGGACAAGTCCTCAGGCCTCAGCCGGGAGACCCCACTATTCTCCAGATATTGGGCCATACGTCGGGCTACGTCGGGAGAGAGAGGGGTGCTTGGGATGTCCGGGTTATTATAAAGATGCGTATAAAATTCCGCGAATGAGTGGGCTATGTCCCTTGGGTGCGTAAGCAAGGTACCCGTGGCAGATTTAATTTGGTGAGGCGTCGAGGCCTGCGTGCTGTCCCGCAGTTTCCGAGCCAGGAGGGAGTGGGCCTTATTCCCCTTATCATAGAACAACTGCCTTAGTCTGACCAAGGCCTTTTCCACCCGACCTATCGCTAGGTCACTCAGGGTCGCCCGCAGGGAGGTGATCTTTTTAAGGAGCGCCAAGGTGGGAGAGCTCTGCAATTGGCCCTCCAACACCCTAAGCTCCCCTTCAGTCTGGAGTCTCAGGGCCTGCGCGTCTTTCTTCATGGCGGCCGACAGGGCTAAACATTTTCCTCGCATCACCGCCTTGTGGGCTTCCCACAAGACGGGAGGCGTCGTGTCCGGCACGTCATTCTCCGCAAAGTAATACTTCATGGTTATCTCTAGTTCGGATTTTGAGGGAAGGTGTTGTAGAAGAAGCGTATTTAGCCGCCAGGTGCATGGTCTGCGGATGGGGACCCCTAGTGCTATAGTCAGTAAGACTGGAGCATGATCTGACCAGGATATCGGGAGGATTTGCGCTGCCTGTGTTTGTCTAAGGGCCATAGAGTTAACAAAAAAATAGTCTATCCGGGAGTGGGTGCAGTGGGGGCCCCCCGTATTTTTAAGGCCATGGAGTCCATTCTTAACTCGTTCATCTGGGGCCCATCTCGGCATAAACTGCCGTGGCGGGTTCTGAAGTGCCCCTCCAGTCAAGGGGGCGCTTCGGTTCCAGACCTTTTCCTGTACTATGTCGCATCCCAGCTCTCCCACTTCTATCATATCCACCACTCTGATGGGAGGCGATATCTGGCCATGGTGTGCTCCAAGATCCCTGGCCCGGTCTCGCACCCCTTTCAGCTCACGTACTGTGCACCCCGCAACTTTAGGCGATCGGACGACGGGAATCAGCTGCTCTTTCACCATCGCAAAATTTGGCAAATTGCCATGTCGGTTGGCAAGGCTCCGTCTCCTCACTCTCACACACCCCTTTGGGATAATCCTCTGCTGCCCGAACTGGCCATGGTCCCTGACCATGGTATTTGGGTCAGGAGCGGAATTATTTACCTTACGCAAGTCGTTGCACACGGTTCGGTCAGGTCCTTCCAATCCCTTAAAGATACCCATGCCCTAGCAAACCACATGTTCTTCCGCTACCTCCAGCTTCGCCACGCACTTACCACACAATTCGGTACTGCCATCCCACTCCTCGAGACCCCGCTTCCTGTTGACATCGTCCTGGGTTCGGACCCTAAGAAACTGACTTCTCAATTCTACTCATACCTCCTGGCTCCCTCGGCGACTGTCACTCTCCAGCAGGCGAAAACTCGTTGGGAACCTGATTTGGGGGTGCTGTCGTCGGAGGATTGGGACGAAGTCCTCGTTAACTGCAGACTAGTCTCTCCCAAAATTTCCGACCGCCTCACCCAACTATACATCCTGCATAGGTCATATCTAACGCCCCGTCGTATTTTAAAGTTTAGGCCGGATGGCAACCCTAACTGCCCGGGCTGTGACTCTCCTAATCCTACCTTCTACCATCTTATTTGGGAGTGCCCCTGCGTGCAGGGCTTCTGGACCCAGGTGGTCCGATTTCTCCATGACCGTATGGGCTCCCCCCTCTCTCTTAGCCCGCGACAATGTTTGTTCGGACTATTTTCGCTGTCTGAGGCCGAAAAGTACCTTAACACATTTCTACAAGAGACGTTGTTCCTTGCACGGCTTCAGATAGCGAAAACCTGGCTTAGGGGCCCTCCCCCTACCCTGCAACAGTGGACCAAAGCTGTTAATGACACCCTACCCTTTAAAAAGCTTCTCTATGTCCACAGGGGTTTCCCCGGTAAATATAACAAGATCTGGGATAGATGGTTGGGAGAGGCCTCCACCTGCGTAACTTCCACTGATTAGCGCCCCCCCCTTATGCACCTGTTGGGCTCCACTGGGCCGCGGCCCCCACCTCTAACCTATCCCGTCCCCGCGTGTTGTACTGCATTTTCATGTGTCACTTACCCTGCCTTTGTTATGTCTGTCATGTCTGCATACTTGACATTGAAATGTATCCTTGCTTGTGGTGCATGTTGCACCGATTATTGCACTCTTTGTAACCATTTAATTTTCATGCTCATTAAACGACGTTTTGATTAAAAAAAAAAAAAGAACATGGTTATACATGCACATAAAAGGTAGCAGTGGACTCGCTTTTCTCCCCAAAGATGCATTTTTTTATAACGATAATCTAGAAGCTTACTATGTCTGCACCTAGCATTCAGTTTTTCTTTTATGGATTTTAAGCCATCTTTCTGACATATTGATAGGCTTTGTTTTTTCCTGTTGCAGCACAAGTACACAGCGGAGGAGTACCAGGCTATCCAGAATGCTCTGCGGCAGAAGCTGGGACCAGAGTATATCAGCAGCAGACAAGCAGGAGGCGGACAGAAGGTACACATGTCCTGTCACTGTGTCCTGTTGACATATGTGTGGTGCTAACAATTTCTACTGACTCCAAGACTGCTGCATAAACCTAAATTTTAGGATTGGTCCATGTGTTGTATGTAGCTGATTGCTATAATCCTGTTGACAGCTAAATCTCTTGCATCACAAACTCAGTTTTGCTATTTTACAGAAAAGATTCTTGGTCATACAGTTCAGGAAAATAGGCTTCTGTATGTCTTGACCCATGAGTTGTATGCTGCCACTGTCAGACGTGGACACTGGCAAATAAAGTTGTTAGGCCAGCCTACATAACCCTTCACACTTCCGGCAATTATCAGTTTTCCTAAGGCTAGGTTCACACATGTCTGGGATGACTTGTCCCTCAGTTTTCACTGCAAATTTCCAAAGCAGCTGTGCAACTGCGATTTAGATGTGGTTTAGATGCAAATTTTTGGAGCCGGCGTCCCTAACATTAGCTGGTTGTTAAAGTGGTAGTAACCCCCCCCCCCACAAAAAAACTTGCAAGGTAATGGCATAATGTGCTAGCACATTATGATATACTTACCTTAGAACAAAGCCCCGCAGCAGTGCCCGGTCACCGCTGAGGGGGCTGACATGTTCTCCCCGCGTTTCTTCTGGGGTTGCGGGCTCTGGCGCTGTAAGTGGCAGGAGCCACGATGATGTCACTTCCGCTCTTGCACTCATGAGCCTTCGATTCCAACACTATATGCTGGACCTTCAGAGCGCATGCGCTGCCAACACCAACGGCTGCATGCAAGATGAATTTCTCCTAAACGGTGTACGTAGAGGAGATATTCATTTTACTTACAGGTAAGCATTAGTATAATATAGTAACTGATTCCTCATTGACAGCTGAATGTAAAAACAAAAAAAAAATTGCCGGAAATAAAAATGTTTAAAAAAACAAACAGCATGGGGTCCCCCCACAATTCATACCAGACCCTTATTTGGGCATGCAGCCTGGCAGGCCCCTACCCTAAAGCACCTTGGCCCCTTGTTGATGGGGACAAGGTCCTCTTCCCCACAACCCTGGCCAGTGGTTGTGGGGGTCTGCAGGCAGGGGGCTTATCAGAATCTGGATGTACCCTTTAACATGGGGGCCCCCAGATTCTGCCTCCCCCAATATGACTAAGTATTGTACCCCTACTTATTTACGCCAAAAAAGTGTCAAATAGAAATAAAAACAGAGATAGTTTTTGACAAGTCTTCATTAAAAAACAAAAACAATTGTGACGGTATCGGTATGATATCCCCGTCAACGTTCCCTTCTTCCCATAACGAAAATCACCCCAATACTCCACGAGGAGGGATATCCCTGGAATCGCCCAGAAAGCCACACATGAGACAAGCTTACTGCTTGAACAACACAGACTTTAATGTTATATCACACAGCTTATATGTCATTTCCAAAACTGTTACAATGACAAATCTCCGCCCCCCTCACACTGGGGCTTCCATACAGATGACTAGGTAGACACGACGGGGCCGATGCTGAAAACACATTTTCTTTAGACAATGACATCAATGACGCTGAGCACTAGCTGTACTGAATACATCAACCAGACCGCTCGACCCCGCATATAGAGAGATAATTACCACAATGAAGCAATCAGAATAATTAACACAAGCCACTTAAACACAGCTCTCCTTCACACAACACAATAGATCAATTAACCTTTAGAAATAGTGAGGGGACATTAGCACGTCAATAACCTGTCAGAGGAATGAATCACATGAAATTCCTTTCTACCTCTACCCATATGGCTAGCAGGGAGCAGTAAACTTATAGGCAAATGTATCACAACAATGTTGCCCAGTGTAGATCCAGTGTCAATCACAATGAAAGCCACTGACCCGAAGGGAAAAATAAAAAGCTCTGCAGCCATTTCTGGCTCCTGCCATCTGCCTGCTTCACCATCTGACAATTCTTAAATATTTTAAGGGCGGGGCCACCAAGGTGCCCCCCCTTGTGACTTCATTGACCCTTCGCTATTTAAGAACTGTCAGACAGCGGAAAGAGCAGATGGTGGGAGTTTTCATCTGCACCATCACTAGACTGGAAGTTCCAGGAATTATGGGATTTGTACTTTCTTAACAGTATTTAGCCTACAGACAAAGATCATGCATTAACCTGTGTAGTGCCATGCTGCTTGACTTATATCCTAAATAAACAGAAACATCTGACACTGGAATGTGAAGATGTATTCTGCTATAGACTGTCTGTACAGACAAGTGACACCATGGATCTACATGGTCATTGTACATCTTAGACAGATGAGAGGCTGGTAGGTAAATTCATAATGCCTTTATGGGGGTGGGGGGGCAGGTTTGGCTATGCTTTTCCCCAAAATCTTTTTATTCCCTTAATCATTGGGAAAATCGTCAAAGGCAAAGCAGAACAAATTTTCTGCTTTGCCTTTGAAGTCTTTGACAGTCAGTTCTTCCTGGATTCTGCAAAATTGTCTAGCTTTTTTTTATCACCGGGACTGATGTGCCATCTAAATTCTTGGCTTTTCCACCTGATGGCCTAGAGGCAGATAGCGGATAGCCATAAAGTAAATAACAGGAAACTATGCACTAAAGCTTGGAAGACATTTTTACTCCCAGAAAAAAAAATGGCATACAGTCATATTAAATTCCTAGAGTTCTTGATTAACTCCAGGAAGTAGGGTTGCTGAAGTTAATCGATGCATTGCCCCAGTCTCAAGTTTTTTTTAAGTCTAAGGCCACGTACACACGGTCGTTCCAAACCGATGAGAATGGTACGACGGGCTGTTTCCATCGGTTCACCGCTAAAGTGGCCTGACGGTCTGATGTGCGTACACACCATCGTTCCAAAAACTGATCGGGTCAGAACGCTGTGACGTAAAACACACGACGTGCTGAAAAAAACGAAGTTCAATGCTTCCAAGCATGCGTCGACTTGATTCTGAGCATGCACGGGTTTTGAACCGATGCTTTTCTGTACTAACCATCGGTTTGGACCGATCGGTCAGCGGTCCAGCAGTCCATCGGTTCGATTTTAAAGCATGTTTTCAAATTTTGGACCGAAGGACAACAGACCGATGGGCCATACACCCGGTCAGTTTGGACCGATGAAACTGAACTTCGGTCCATTCTCATCGGTTTGGAACGACCGTGTGTACGCGGCCTAACAGGTTTTCTTCTAAGATTGCCCTGTGTTTGGCTTCATCAATCTTCCCAATCAACTCTGACCACTTCCCGATCCCTGTTGAAGAACAGCATCCCCACAACATGATGCTCCCACCACCATGTTTCACAGTGGGGATAGTGTGTTCAGGGATGATGTGCAATGTTAGTTTTCTGCCACACATAGCGTTTTGTTTTTAGGCCAAACAGTTTAATTTTGGTCTCATCTGACCAGAGCACCTTCTTCCACATTTTTGCTGTCCCCCATATGGCTTCTCGCAAACTGCAAATGGGACTTTTTATGGCTTTCCTTAACAATGGGTTTCTTCTTGCCACTCTTCCATAAAGGTCAGATTTGTGGAGGTGCACAACTGTGGATCTCTGCAGCTCCTCCAGAGTTATCATGAGACTCTTGGCTGTTTCTCTGATTAATGCTTTCCTGACCCGGCCTGTCAGTTTAGGTGGATGGCCATATCTTGGTAGGTTTGCAGTTGTGCCATACTCTTCATTTTCAGATGATGGATTGAACAGTGCTCCCTGAGATGTTCAAAGATTTTTTTTTTTTTTTTTTTAAACCTAACCCTGCTTTAAACTTCTCTACAGCTTTATCCCTAACCTGCCTGGTGTGTTCCTTGGCCTTCATGATGCGGTTTGTTCACTTAGGTTATCTAAATAACCTCTGAGGGCTTCACAGAACAGCTGGATTTATACTGGGAGGAAATTACACACAGGTGGACCTAAAGCTTTTGGAACCCATTGCCTTCAGAAGTCACCTAATTAGTAAAAAGTTACTAATTAGGTGACTTCTGAAGGCAATGGGTTCCACTAGATTTTAGTTAGGGATATTGGAGTAAAGGGGGCTGAATTTTCTTTCGTTCATTGACGGACACAGCACTTTAAATCTTGACCTTAGGCTTATATCGCCACCTTCATGAGATGACTAGGCAGAACATGTAAAAACAGAAAAAATACACAGTACAGCCCAGGGGGCAGTCGTACTGGCTATAACCCCTCACACTGCATCCAGCAGCTCAGTTTTTTTCTGCCTAGTGTAGGAGAAGACCTGGCTTCCGGTGGGGACCATTGGTCCTGGAGATTTTTTGTCTTTTTTTTCTTTTATTTTGATTCCTGTGATCTACTATGAACAGCCGGGCTGGGTGACAGGCTGGATAATATAGATCCTGGTAGTCTCCCCAGTCTGGCCATCGAGTGTGAGCAGGCCCTAGCTATGCTCTGGGTCGGCAACGATATGCCCCTTCTGATCCAGGGGTGGCCTGCGAGCTATATGCTCCTGGGCACACATATGACCGGACTACTGCTGTCTGTGTCAGTGTGCCGTGGCCGACAGCCACCCGCACCGCTCGGGTGATGGGTCTGTTTGTGGAATGCGTCCAGCAGTACCCATAGGAGGGGTAAGTATGGTCCCACCTGTCTCGGCAGGAGGATGCAGCTGGGCATTCCCTGGGAGGTCGAATAGGGGGTCTCTCACCCTCCCCGTCTTTTCCCTCCTCCCATGCCTGGGTCTGTTGTGTGACTGACCGGGGGTCCTCCGGGGGGGAGGGTCCGAGTCCGGACAGGGGGCTGTGCTGTGTATGGGGTCCGCTTGGGCCTTGGGGGTATTTGAGGTACAATTTGTGAGACACCGCCGCTGGGCTGCGTGGTCGCAGCCATTTTTCTGTCGTCTCAGTCAGGGAAGTCCTGTGGCCATTTTGCCAGAGCCCTCAAGAGTGCTAAGGCGGCCAGCAGGCATTTTCTAGTAGTCTCAGCTTGTTTTTGCCTCTAGCTCTGGGGGATTTCCTTCTGGAAAAGCACAAATCACACAGAGCACCTTGTGAGGGAGAGCGGATGGCAGCGCAGTACCTGGGTCTGGGTGGTGAGTCCTACCCCTCAGTCTGTGGCAGCTAGGAGGGTGGACTTTTTAGTGGCTTGCCTTCGGTCCCTAAGGGGTGTCAGGCGAGTGTGGGTCAACATGGCGTCAGAAGCTAGCGTTTCTTCCCCAGACATACCTGTGGTGGCAACCGGTTCCCCTGCACCTGCGGTGCCTATGGACGCTTTGTCGGCGGTCCTGGAGTATTTTGTTGCCAGGGTGGAAGCGGCGTGTGGGCATAAGGGGGGTAAAAAACGCCCCCTCCCCCCACCGTCTTCTGGGGAAAGCTAATTTAGACTCAGGCCTTGCTGTGGCAATCCGCAACCTTCTAAAGTTTCAGAGCATGCGGACCAGGACCGGTCGGACAGTGAGGATGATTCCATGTGTGGGGCAGCGCAGGGAAGGGCACTTGTAGGATACCCTAAAAATGGAGGATACGGTGGGGGTATTTACAGAGGTGTCGGTCCCTTTTGGGTCTCACAAGCCAGCCCGCATGGCTAAGGTGTTTCCCTACCTAACCTATTTTGATAAATGTATCTACAAAGAATGGGAATGCCCGCAGAGGGCCTTTTGGCCTTTTTGGTCCCAAAAGGCATGACGGTGCGTTACTCCTTTGAGGAGAATTTCCTGAAAATGGACATCTCCCCCGATTTGTGGACCCCCCCGGTATCCAGGTTAAATAAGGTAACCACGATTCCGGTGGAGGGGACCCTTGCTTTTAAGGACCCCACCAATAGGAGGGCTGAGGCGGTTGCCTGGTCCATGTTTACGGTGGTGGGGTCAGCATTGTGGCCAGTGTTGGCCACAGCCTTGGTGTCCCAGACGCTTACTGAATGACAAAAATTGTTGCATCAGGAGTTGGAAAAGCAACAGGCTTCCCCGGTCTGCATTGAAATGGCAGACCTGTTGGTGCATGGCCTTAAGTATGTCTGCGATGCAGCCTTAGATACTGCCCCCTTGCTTTTTAGAGCCTCAGTATCTGCTGTGGTTCTACGTCACCTGACTTGGCTAAAAGAAGGCTCTGGCGGATTTGCATTTCCAGAGAGAGAGGTTTTTTTGGAGCCTCGGTGGATGACATTATTAAAAATGTTACTGGGGGAAAGAGTACGTTGCTCCCACAATCCAGAAAAGGTAAGGAGCCACGCCATACGCCTGGGCCCTCCTTTTCTGCTCAAAAGCGCTTTCTTTATCGTACATCACGGGACACGCAGAAGCATACTAATTACTACTATGTGGGTTATAGAGTCTACCTTCAGGTGATGGACACTGGCACGCCCTTAAGGCAGGAAGTTCCCTCCCCTATATAACCCCTCCCATACCGGGAGTACCTCAGTTTTTTCGCCAGTGTCTAAGGTGTTGGTCACGAGTGAACATGTGCTCTGAGGAGCTCCACTGGAGGGATCCATGCTGGATTTAAAAAGCCTCCATAGAAACCGGATTCGTCCAAAGTGCTTCTTAGCCAAAGTGGACGGTACCCAGGCCCCCGGTTGAGAAGAACAGGGTTTGGCCTGTAATGCTCCTCTTTTGAGGGCTGGATCCTGGGTTTCAGTGCTTTGGTCAATTTCCCAATACCAAAAGCTTACTGACAGGGTGCGATATGGGTCCAGGGGTGTGGTGTTCATGTCCATGGACCCCGATCCCTGAAGGTCTGCAGACTCGGCTCTCCGTGATGGGCGAAGATTGGACTGCCTGTACTTTGCAGAGTCCTGCAGCATTGGATAAGGTAAGTGAAGGGCCTTTCAGAACTTGGGGCCAAATCCACAAAGATCGTGCCTAACTTAATTTTTCCATTTAAGTTACACTGCCTTAAAATTTCTACCTAAGTGCCCGATCCACAAAGCACTTACCTAGAAATTTTGGGCTGTGTAACTTAAATTCCGCCGTCGCAAGGCGTTCCTATTCAAATGGGGGCGATTCCCATTTAAATTAGGCGCGCTCCCGTGCCGGCCGTACTGCGCATGCTCGTGACGTCATTTTCCCGACGTGCATAGCGCGAAATTACGTTACGGGGAAAAAAAAAAAGATACGGCGGGAAAAAAAAAAATCGCGTCGCTGGACAGAAAGGTCTGCTTTTACATGGTGTACTAACTTTACACCATGTAAAAGCAGCCCTAATTTTGCGTATGCAAACTAAAACTTACGGAGAAAAAACAAAGCTGAAAAGCTTCGTGGATCTCCGTAAGTGCTAATTTGCATACCCGAGGCGGCATTTCGACACGAAATGCCCCCAGCGGCGGATGCGGTACTGCATCCTAAGATCCGGCAGTGTAAGTCCCTTACACATGCCGGATCTTCTGCCTAACTATGGAAAACTGATTCTGTGGATCAGTTCCATAGTTAGGAACAGGGATACGACGGCGTAACAGCAATTACGCCGTCGTATCCCTTTTGTGGATTGGCCCCTGGTTCTGAAAGTTTCCTTCATTTGAGCCATTATGCTAGTTTGCCTAAAGTTTGCCTGTCTGTGCCTCTCTCTCCTTTCATTGTGCTGGTGTTGCAGTGATTGTGAGGTTTATCTATAATGAGTACTTGCCTGAGTGCGTCATTTAGCCTCCACCTGCTGGTAGTTGGTTCCTGGGGAAGGTTCCTCCAAAACTTTGGCTACAGAAGTGTTTGTTTTTGGCCTCACATGCTTGCTTCGGCTGACAGCAACCTTGTGCGCGGGCGCGTCAGCGACAAGTGCGCGCAATAGTCATCATTGGCGCTCGCAATAGCCTACTTTTATGAGTCCCGGCCTCGGAATAGGCGCGCGCGGCGGGACACACGCGCACGCATGTGCACGGCCTTGTAATATGCGCTCATGGCGGTGACGCGCGCACGAGCATTTGTTTCAGCTGCTCTCTATGAGCCTGAAATTGCAGGACAGAGCAGGTCAGGTGAGTTGCACCTAGTCCATAAAGCTCAGTCTACCCCACCCATCCTGGCTGAAGGTGGACACAAAGTTTTTTTGTGCATAAATTGACAGTGGCATTTTTCTTAAGGCGCATAGTGTGCTCTGCATCTCGCTGACCATCAAATAGCAGCGTCAGTGCTGGTCTAAAGGTCCGCAAGTGGATGCAATTCCTGGCTGTGAGTACCTCGGCTTTACTATGGCAAAGGGCTCAGGGACTAAAAATGCAAAAAGATAAAGGGTTCGCCATCAGGCTCAGAGGATCTCGGGCATGCTCCTGCAGCAATTTTCTCTCCTGATAAATTAGAGGTGGCCCAGGGTGATCCATCGGGGCTACTAGGTGCCTCAGCTGCCCTTGCCCTGCCTGCTTCAGTGTTTGTAACAGAGAAGGCTCTGGCCTCAGCCATGGGTGGACTGGAGGAAAGATTGGCGACTTTAATTGCATCTTCTCTATCAAGAGATAAACGCACCAGGTCTCCCTCTCCCCCTGCAGAGTTCCTTTTGACGGAACAACTATCCCCGGAAGAGGTTCATTTACCCTCAGGGGATCAGGCAGAGGGTCAGTCAGATGTCTCTGACTCTGAGGATTCCACCCTGGAAGAACCGTTTTCGGCTTCTCAGTCCGAAAGGTTGTTAGTACAGTCCCTTACTGAGATGGTCCGTTCGGCCTTCAAGTTACCTCTATTAGAGCCAGCTTCTAGCTCGGCCTCTTCTTTGAAAGCCCCTCAGGCGGATTGTTCCTTTCCGGCTCATCCGCTACTAGAAGGTCTTATCTATCAAGATTGAGAACATCCAGATAGATTGTTTCTGCCTCCTAAAAAATGTTATATCCCATGGAGGAGAAGTTCACAAAAAAATGGAGTGTCCCTGCAGTGGACGCAGCTATCTCCTGTGTGCACAAGATTCTGACCTGTCCGGTGGACAACGTGAAGATGTTTAAAGACCCGACAGATAAGCGACTGGAGACATTGTTAAAAACATCATTCGCTACAGCCAGAGCGGTAACCCAACCTGCAGTAGCAGCTATTGGTATCTGCCAAGCCTTAAAAGACCAGATGAAGCAGGTCTTGAAAAATGTCCCGGCTCAGCAAGCTTGGGAGTTGGCGACTTTCCCAAGGCATTTCAGTAGATGCCATCAAGGACTCTATACAACAGTACTCCCGCCTTACGCTACTTTTGGTAAATATGCGTAGGCATGCCCTGGTTGAAAAACTGGTCTGCTGAAACCCCTTGCAAGAAGCTTCTAGCCGTGTTTCCCTTCAACGGAGAGCGTTTGTTTGGGCAAGATCTGGATAGGGATATCCAGGAAATTTCCAGTGGCAAAAGCACGCTGTTGCCAGTTAAAAACAGGTTTAGGGGTCCCCCCTCTAAGAGGCCCTCCTCTCCAGTTCCTGGACTTTCTGCTTCCAGGCATTCCTGACGGCCTCCCGGAAGGTTTAATGCAGGAGGAAAACCTCTAGGGCAATCTAAGGCTCCCACAAAACCTTGGAACCGTAAGCCGGCCAAGCCTGCGTCTAAGTCAGCATTGTAAAGGTTCACCCCCACTCAGCTGGGTGGGGGGGAAGACTTCAGCTTTTTGCAGGGAACTGGCAAGAAAGGATCCAAGAAAATTGGGTCCTCTCCACGGTTTCCGAGGGGTACAGGCTGGAGTTGCGAGAGTTTCCTCCACCCCGCTTCCTGGCCTCAAGCGTCCCGAAAGACCCGGGGGAAAAAGAAAGTCTCTAGCGTTGGCCTTGGATCATCTGCTCTCCCAAGGGGTGGATATAGAATTACCGGTGGAAGAGCAAGGTTTGGGTTTCTATTCAAATCTTTTTACCGTCCCCAAGCCAAACGGAGACGTAAGACCCATTCTGGATCTCAAGGTCCTAAACTAGTTCCTAAATGTCCGATCCTTTCGGATGGAATCAATTCGGTCAGTGACCGCCTCCCTGCGGGGAGGGGAACTATTAGCGTCCATAGATATCAAGGACGCATACCTATCTTTCTCGGCCATCAGAAGCTGTTACGCTTTGCGATAAATCAGCGCCATTTTCAGTTTGTGGCTTTACCATTCGGGCTAGCCACGGCACCTCGGGTGTTCACAAAGGTGCTGGCCCCCCTATTGGCCAAGGTCTCACTGCATATATATAGTAGCCTATCTGGACGATCTGTTGCTGGTAGATCGCTCAATTACCGATCTTAATCAAGCAATACGCAGAACCGTGAGGTACCTGGAGTCCATGGGTTGGATTCTCAACCTGGAAAAGTCAGCCTTAGTTCCTGTGAAGAGGCTGGAATATTTAGGTCTGCTCATAGACACAGATCAGAGAAAGATATCTTTGCCTCAAATGAAGGTCGATTCTTTAAGGGAACTAGTCCAGTTGGTCAGTTCAAAGCGTCAGCCTTCCATTCACCTTTGTATGCGACTCCTGGGGAAAATGGTAGCCTCATTCGAGGCCATCCCATTTGCCCAGTTCCACTCAAGGAGACTGTAACGGAATGACCCATGACACCCAGAGACTTTTGAAGGATGGGGGGTACTCCTGTGCCAGCGTCACTAATAACTCTAGGGTCTAGGTTCACCTTGTGCCCCGTTTGGGCATAAGGTGACTGAGAAATATTAATTATAAATTACATGAGATGTGACTGATAACTGATAATTCATATTGCAGGATATCTTGAGACATTCAAGTGGTTATTCTGACCCACACCAGGTCAGTGGAGTGTTTTCATTCAATGTGAGGACACATGCTTTTGAGGTGTTAATTGGGTCTGCTCCAAGACCTTTCATTATGTATGCTAATAACACTGTTTGTGTGAAGATGCAATTGATGATCGATATGTTTTGTGAGTTAGCAGTCTAAAGGTCAGATGTCTCCTTTCAAGGGTAGGGAAATAGCATGTCAATTATGTTTAGTAAAGGAATGTGTATTATGCAGGTGAATCACTTATTGTTGGAGACGGAATGTCTGGGGAATAAATAACTCAACGAAATGTCATTGTCTAAGAGAAGGTGTATTGAAGCCCCCCATTGTGTGATGTGTGGGTGGAGAGTTTAATTGTCCCTGTAATTGCATAAAAAGCTGAGAGATACCATTAAAGTGTTCCTACATTTTGAAACCAGTACCAGAGCTGTGCGAGTCTCGGTTATTCTGGGGAATGGAATGGATCGTGTCTGTTGGATGGTTGGAGTGTCAGATAAGCTGTCGTGGTTGATGGAATGGGAATATCGTAAACGGTGGTGACCGTTACAGAGACTACAACACGCCATCTTATCTGCTTGGAACAAGCAAACCTTAGACTTCCCTATGTTGCTCTTCCCTACAGTTCTTCAGAGCCTTTGCTGGTGGCTGGTTCCCCAGAATTTGCTAAAAGGGAAGTCCTTTGTTCCAGTATCTTGGCGGGTTGTGACTACAGATGCCAGTCTGCTAGGCTGGGGTGCTGTCCTGGAGCAGCTATCTCCAGGGAAAGTGGTCGGTCTCCGAGAAATCTCTACCCATCAACCTGTTAGAGATTCGGGCAGCTCGTCTAGCCCTATCAGCATGGACAGACAAGTTGCAGGGGTATCCAGTCAGGATACAATCCGACAATGCCACAGCTGTGGCATACATGAATCACCAGGGTGGCACAAGGAGTTGTGCGGCCCAAAAAGAAGTGGATCAGATCCTGATTTGGGCAGAAAAGCATATCCAGTGCATGTCAGCGATTTTCATTACGGGAATAGACAGTTGGCAGGCAGACTTCCTAAGTCGCCAGCAGTTGCTTCGAGGAGAGTGGGCTCTTCACCCAGACATCTTCCAGGGCATTTGTCAGAGGTGGGGAACACCAGATGTGGATCTCTTTGCATCAAGGTTCAACGCGAAGGGGGACAATTTTCTGTCCCAAACGAGGGATCTCGCTTGCGGAACAGATGCGCTGGGGTTTCCGTGGGAGCGGTTCTCCCTGATCTATGCGTTTCATCCACTGCAATTGTTACCCCGCCTCCTTCGCAGGATAAACTCGGAAGAAAAAACAGTAATTCTGGCCCAGTGGGGCTTGGTACGCAGAGATGGTAAGGATGTCAATAGGACATCCATGGATTCTTCCGCTCCGTCCAGACCTGCTCTCACAGCTGCCAATATTCCACCCTTCCTTATGGTCTCTAAATTTAACGGTCTGGCTGTTAAAACCCATATCCTAAAGAGGAGGGGTCTCTCTAATTCTGTAGTGTCTACACTAATTAATGCCAGAAAGCCAGCTTCTAGGCTTTATTACAGAGTTTGGAAGGCATATGTGGCCTGGTGCAAAGCCAAAGGGTTGCATCCTCGCAGGTATCTCATTGGCAGAATACTGGAGTTTCTGCAGTTAGGGGCAGACATGAGATTAGCCTTGAGTACCATCAAGGGCCAGGTCTCGGCCTTATCAATATTTTTTCAAAGGCCACTGGCTTCACATTCTCTGGTTAAGACCTTCTTACAGGGGGTGATTCGTATTAATCCTCCAATTAAAACCCCCTTGTGCCCGTGGGACCTGAATCTGGTTCTCTCTGTCCTACAGAAGCAACCCTTTGAGCCTCTGGCTCACATTCCCTTGGTCCTCTTGACCAGGAAGGTGGTGTTCTTGGTAGCCATAGCCTCTGCTAGGAGGGTATCTGAGTTGGCGGCCCTTTCATTTAAAGAGCCATACCTAATTCTTCATAAGGACAGAGTGGTCCTGCGGCCTCATCCGGCCTTCCTCCCCAAGGTAGTTTCAAACTTCCATCTGAACCAGGATCTGGTTCTCCCTTCCTTTTTTCCAGAACCTAATTCTGCAACAGAAAGATCGTTGCATACTCTGGATGTACTGAGAGCAGTAAAAATCAATCTTAAAACTACTGCTCAGATTCGGAAATCTGACATTTTATTCGTTCTGCCGGATGGTCCCAGAAGCGGACAGGCAGCGTTTAAGTCCACTATTTCTAAATGGATTCGACAGGTCATTACTCAAGCCTGTGGCTTGAAAGGAACGATTCCTCTGCTTAAGGTTAAAGCGCACTCCACTAGAGCGGGTGGCACTTCCTGGGCAGTGCATCATCATGCCTCCATGGCTCAGGTCTGTAAGGCCGCGACCTGGTCGTCAGTCCACACTTTCACAAAATTTTACCAATTGGTTATACGAAAGAGTGAAGAGGGCGCCTTTGAGCGCAGTGGGCTGCAGGCTGCAGTTTTATTCCTCACGCCTGATGGCGCCCGGCTTATTTTTTGGGGTCTCCCTCCCCTCATTAGCATTGCTTTAGGACGTCCCATATAGTAATTACTATGCTTCTCTGTGTCCCGTGATGAACGATAAAGAAAATAGGATTTTTATAACAGCTTACCTGTAAAATCCTTTTTTTGGAGTACATCATGGGACACAGAGCTCCCGCCCCTCTTGATGGGGAAATTGGGACACTTACTGCTTGCTACAAAACTGAGGTACTCCCGGTATGGAAGGGGTTATATAGGGGAGGGAACTTCCTGCCTTAAGGGCGTGCCAGTGTCCATCACCTGAAGGTAGACTCTATAACCCACATGCTGCATTTTTTAATGTCATTTTTAAAATGTAGTTTTTCGGGTTGTAAAAAATGATCGTGTGTAGGCTAAAACAAAGTTTTTTTTTTGTATAATCAGTATTTATTGAAGGAATAAAAGGGAACAGAAAAAAAAAGGGGGGGGGGAGGCACATAAAGCATAGGACAGACACGTCCAATGGGGTTTCACATATCGAAATCTGGCCTCGCAGGACCGTCGAACAGCCAAAGCATACTTCAGACATATCACAATGTATATGCATTCATGAACCGCATTATTAAACGCAATTGTAAACTCGGGGACCACCGCAACAGCCACCACCCGAGAGGGTGTCGGCAGCCGCGTCGGCCCCGGGGCAACAGAGTAGCCAGGTGGGCAGCAGTTTAAGAGGGTATGGAGGCAAACAACAACAGAATGGAGCCTCGGATGGGAAAAGCTAAGGTATCCGCCGAACCCCCAAAACCCGGGTACGAACCAGGCAGGGAGTTCATAGAAGTGCCATATCAAGGAACCAAAAACAACAGGGGGATAAAGGGGCCGCAAGGCTCAGACCCAGATCTGTAGCCCACACCTAGGGCGGAGGGGGGGGGGCACTAAGGCCTCCAACTACCACCCACCACCCCCGGATGAGCCAGAGGGCCAGGGCCATGGGGCCAGCAACGGCACTTAGGTGAGGGCGTGGTACTAATCACGGTCCAGTAGCGTGTTCCGGTTAACCTCACAGCATATCCAACATATACAGGCATAAAAATCTCACTGACAGTATATTAAAAAAAAAAGGAAGAGAGGGGAAAAGAGGGAGAGGCCCCAGAAGCTGAGCAGGAAATAGGAGGCGTAGAGAGAAAGGAGAAGGGGGGAAGATAAGAAGGGGAAAGGGGGGGTAAGAAAGGAGGGAGAGAAGAGCAGTGCGTACCTCATGAGCTAGCGAAGGGTACATCCACCTCCACACCGGGCGCATCACTCCAGTCCAAAGCTCTAGTATCGACTGACCACCTCCTCGACTAGCTACTAAGGGGTCTGGCCTCTCCTCCAGCGAGAGCCTGCAGCCTGCGGGCCTTAAGGGAGGGCTCCGCCAGTTCCAGCAGAGCGACATCTAGACTACAGGGAACAAAATTAGGGTCCGAGACGTAGTCCGTCAACGGCGCCCAAATGGCCAAATGCTGTTCGCGGCGGTCACGACAGGTCGCCACCCAACTCTCAGCCTCTCCGATGGCACTCACCACCCGCGTCCAATCCTCACGACCAGGAACTTTGGACTGCTTCCAGTAAGTTGGAAGCAGCCGTCTGGCTGCGTTAAGTAAATGTGATATTACACTTTTCTTATAGTGACTTAGAGGGATTGTCGGGACATGGAGAAGAAAGTGCACGGGAGAGAGGGGGATGTCAATCCCCGTGATCGTCCGTATCTGATCCTTAACATCCGCCCAGAAAGGGTACAATCAAGGGGCAATCCTACCAAACGTGGAGGAGCGTACCCCTGTGCCCACACCCGCGCCAGCACAACCCGGATTCAGTGGGGTAAATGCACGCCATGTCCGCCGGCACGCGGTACCAGCAGGACAGTATTTTAAAATTTGCCTCTTGGGTTTTGGAGTCCACAGAGGAATTATGAGTGAGGCGGTAGAGATGGGCCAGTTGCGTTTCCGTGAAAACCTGACCCAAATCTCTCTCCCATCTCTGTATGTAAGCAGGTGTAGGCAGAGGGGCAGCGGACCCCAGCAGGCGGGTCAGCTCCGATACCAGATGGGGGGTAGGATCTTCACTAGCAAAAAGACTTTCAAACGGGGTAAGAGAGGAGGGGTCCCTGATCCTATGGCCCTGCTTCTCAAAAAAGTGGTGCAGCTGCCTATAGCGCCAGAAATTCATCCGTGGGCCGTGTCGTCCCGCAGGTAGGGCCTCATAATCTAGGAGTTTACCATCCTTCATAAGTTTCCCGCAACTGGCGTTTCCATCATCTACCCATGACCCAAAAAAAGCCATTTGTTCTCCTGGAGGGAACCAAAGGAAGCCACCCAGTGGGGCCAGCGGTGACATAGGGGGAGACAATTTAAGCGTAGCATTCAATCTGTCCCAGACCGCAAGCACATGCATCGTCAGTGGGGAAGTCGTCTCTGAAAGTCCCCTATGCTCCCGCTGTAACCATGGTGCGTATGATAGGTTCCGTCCCGCAACACATTTCTCCAGAGACACCCAGAGCTTCGAGTGAGTATGGAAACGCCAGTTGAGTATCTTCTGAAGAGCCACCGCTCTGTAATATCGCCTAATGTCAGGGAATCCCAGTCCACCCTCCATCTTAGAGCGTTTCAGCATCTTAAGAGCTATTCGGGGCTTACGGGCATTCCAGACGAACTCAGTCAGCATGCTAGAGAGGCGGTCAAAGAATAACCTGGGCAATCGAATCGGAAGCATCTGAAAATAAAAAATGATGCGGGGGAAAACATTCATTTTTACCACGTTCACCCGGCCAAACCAGGTGAAGGCAGTGCGAGTCCACTGGGAAAGGTCTGCCTTAATCGCGGCTAACGGGGGGGGGGAAGTTTGCATTATATAGGGCGTCATATCTGTCTGTGAGCTGTACACCTAGGTAGCGCAAGGATGTTTTGGCCCATGAAAACGGGAAGGCGTCTTTAAGTCTCTCAGCTAGGTCCGGGGACAAGTTGATGGGGAGGATCTCAGATTTCTCATAATTTATTTTAAAGTCGAATAGGGTTCCGAAGTGTTTAAGTTCCTTCAGCAGGTTCGGCAACGAGATCAGGGGGTTCTCTAGGTGGAAAAGGACATCATCAGCATAAGCCGAAAGCTTATGTTCCGCATTCCCGACCTGCAGACACTTAATATCACCATTAGCCCTAACAGTGCGGAGCAAAGGCTCCAGCACCAGAGCAAAAAGGAGGGGTGAGAGAGGACATCCCTGTCTCGTGCCGTTCTTGATGGGGAAGCGGGAAGAAAGGGTACCATTCACCTTCACCTTTCCACATGGATCAGAGTAAAGGGCTAAAACGGAAGCATACATACGGGGACCCAGGCCTAAATGGCTAAGCACCTCCTGCAGGTACGACCAATCAACCCGGTCAAATGCCTTTTCGGCATCGGTTGATAAGATGAGGTAGGACTGGGGGTCTGTGCAGGAGCGAGCCCAGTGAATAAGCTGAACCGCTCTCAGGGAATTGTCCCTGGCTTCCCTGCCTGGAATAAAGCCCGTCTGATCAAGGTTCACAAGTCCGGGCAACAGATGTTTAAGCCTATTAGCCAATATTTTTGCTAGTATCTTCACATCTAGGTTGAGGAGGGAAATAGGGCGGTAGCTCTGTGGAGCGGCAGGGTCCTTGCCCTCTTTCGGAATTACCGTGATGTGAGCTAGTAATGCCTCCGAGGGAATAGGTTTGCCCCCTGCTATAGAGTTAAAATAACTCAACAAGGGAGTCTCTAAGTGGGAGAGAAATGTCGCATAGTAGGCCTTAGTGAACCCATCCGGACCCGGACTCTTCCCATTGGGTAAAGACTTAATCGTCAATCTAAGCTCAGTCAGGGTAATTGGTGGTTGTTCTAAAGTTGAGGACTGATAGTCCGTGAGCGAGGGGAGGCCCGATGAGGTCAAGTAGTCCCGAATCGCCTGACGCTTAGCGTCCCGCGCCGAGGGGGGGAGTCCAGAGTTCAAGTCGTATAAAGCGGCGTAGTAGTCCCGAAAGCCCACAGCAATTTTAGAGGACAGCACCGTCGGCTCCCCTGAAGGGGAATACAGCTTATGGACATGCATCTGCGCAGTCCGTGCCCGGAGCGCTCGTGCTAGCATGCGCCAGCATTTATTCCCATGTTCATAGAACTTATGGGACATGTAGCGGAAACGTTTGTGCGTCTGCCTGTCCAAAAGACGCAGGAGCAGTTCCCGCAACTCAGTAAAATTACTTAGTGCCTCCGGTCCCCCCGTCGCCTTATGGTGGAGTTCAGCCTTCTGGAGGGCGGTGTACACCCTGTGAAAGTCCGCCATGCGTTCCCGCTTCAGCCAGGACCCCTGGGAGATCAATGCCCCCCTAACCACAGCCTTATGGGCCTCCCACAACGTGCCCTCACTCACGTCTCCTGTAGAGTTTTCAGAGAAGTAGTGGGACAAGGTGTTCGAGACTTCACCCACCACCCCCGTGTCGTCTAGTAAATTATCATTGAGCCGCCATGTCCAGGAGCGTCACGAACCCGAGGGAAGAGCAAAGACGACAGAGACCGGCGCATGATCTGAGATGGTGACCGAGCCTATAGAGGCAGATTGCAGTAGTTCCAGGGTGTTCCGGTCCACATATAAGTGGTCTATGCGGGTATAAACGTTGTGTACCTTGGAGTAGTAGCTAAAGTCACGGTCAGTGGGGTGTAGCATGCGCCAGCTATCTGTCAGCAGGAGGGACTGAAGGGACTTGCGGCAGTGCTTAAGGAACGCATAAGAATGCGTGGGTCTAGCGTGGGATGTGTCCAGCAAGGGGTCAGGGCTGACATTGAAGTCTCCCCCTAAGATCAGGAAGCCCTCTCTAAATTCGCCTAGTCGTTCCAGTGTAGAATCGAGGAAACCCAACTGATTCGTATTAGGGGCGTAGATGGTCGCTAACGTGTATGTATGTCCCGCTAGGGAGCCCTTCAGGAACACATAGCGACCCAAAGGGTCAATCTGGGTGTCAGTGGGCTGAAAGGGGCACGACCTGTGTATGGCAATAGCTGTACCTCTGGATTTAGGGGTCGGAGACGTGCTAAGAAATCATTGACTAAAAAGATGTTTAGGGAGCCTGGGTAGCGACCGTGGCGTGAAGTGGGTCTCCTGTAGGAAAACCACCTGCGCCTTAAGGCGCTTCAACTCCCCCCAAAGCTTGCTACGTTTGTGAGGAGAGCACATGCCTCGAACATTATAGGAGCTTACCTGTAGGGTGGCTATAGGTAGAGCTGGAGAGAATGGGGTTGTTGATCATTGCGAAGTGCCTGGTGTGGAAGGCAGAGCAGTAGAACGCACCTAGGAAGAGGAGAGAGTAGGAGAGACGAGGGAAGGAGGAGGGAGAAGAAGGAAAAGAGGCATGGAAAAGAGAGAAGAGGGAGATAAAAAAACAAGCATCAGAAAAACGTAAAGACATAGCAAACATGACAAAATGGCCGAGGCCAAACAGTCTAACAGAATCACTATGGACCCTGTCCGGAAACACAATCCTTCACGGAAGGGGGGCTCGGACCCCAGTCCAAGATCCCAATGGGGATCAGTACCCAAAATGAGAGGGTGGCCTACTGGGGGAACGTGGCCAACATGGAAAGAGGGAGAGGGGGGGCGTCCGCCGTCGTCCACCGCATCAGACGTGGGGTGGTGAGGGAGAGAGGGATAGGAAGCTATAAGTCACTAGTGGGACAGTTACAAAGGGCACAAACAATGCCAGGCCTGTGGTAGGCGGGCATCAGTATGCCAATGTCAGTATGCCTTCTGGCATCTCCAGCCGGAGATGTAAAAAAAGAAAAGAAATGGCAGTAGAGCGAGCATATGCACAAAAGTTCATCAGTCTCCGACAGGAGCAGGGTCCTGTGAGGATTCAGAGATGCGCTGTCCACGTCCTCTTCTGCGGTTCCTGCGCTTGGCCGTCTGCCAAGGACCCGAGGGTGATAACGGGAAGAGCCGATGAGGTCCTCCAATCCGGGAAATCCACCGGGTCCAGGTCGAGGGAAGATAGGAAGTGCGGTAGATCATCTTTAGTGCGAAGGGTCACGGTTCTGCCCTCCTTAGTGACCTGCAGATAAAAGGGGAAACCCCAGCGGTATGGCAGGCCTGCTTCTTGTAAGGCCGCCAGGAGAGGTCGCAGTAACTGTCACTGCATGAGAGTGCGCCTGGAGATGTCTTGGTAAAAGGACAAGCGCGCACCGTCAAAGTCATAGTGGGATTTACCCCGCATTTTTTGCATGATACGGTCCTTAAGCGTATACTTATGGAGTTTGCAGATGACATCACGCGGGTTGTTCACGTCCTGGGACGGGGGTTTAAGAGCCATGTGCGCGCGGTCAATCTCCACCACGGCAGTGGCAGGCAGGCCCAAAATATCCTTAAATATATCTTCCAGGGTAGGAACAATGTCTCTGGCCCCTGTCGCTTCAGGCAGACCCCTTATCCGAATATTCGCCCTGCGACTGCGGTTCTCCATGTCATCTAAATGGCACAACAGGGCCTCTATCTGGTGACTCTGAGCGGAGCACGTCTCCTGCAGCTGGGAGATGACTGGAAGCACATCCTCCAGCTTTTGTTCCAGGGTTTCCACCCTATTGCCTAGGTGGGTAGTGTCAGTTTTTAGCTGAGCCACATCTTCCTTCAGGGCTCTCTCGACCCGATCCGCAAGGCGCTCCAGGTCTGCTTTAGTAGGGAGGGCCCAAATATGGCGCCTAATGTCCATGTCTTCTAGAGGGTCAGGCCCCTCTGACAGGCCTAGTAGAGAGGAGGGGGAGATCGGGGCCGTCGGGTCACTCACCAGCGACGGGGAAGGCACAGGGGAGCACGCCTGTAGCTGAGACCGAGACGTGGCAGCCTGTGAGGCCTGCACTGCGTGCTGTGATTTCCCGGCCGGCGCCATCTTGGAGGCCTCGCGGCCGCTCCTGTTTGGCTCCGTGAGGAAGGAATCCAGCTGTCCCTGCTTTGTGCGGTCCGCCCGGGGGGCTGTGAGGACGCCCGGTTCTTGTGTGACATCCTAGGAGGTATTCGGCGGAGATCCCACACTCGTAGCTCTGATGTTGTGCGGCGGTGGAGCGGAGCAGCAGACACACACGTCCTCACTCCTCCATTGCCAGGACACGCCCCCTAAAGCAAAGTTTTTAACCCGCGCATGCCCAGAAGCGAGTTATGAGACGGGAGCGCTCGTTCTGGTAAAACTACCATTCATAATGGAGTAAGCACATTCATCACGCTGTAACAGACAAAAAAGCGCGAATCGTCTTTTACTAACACGGAATCGGCTAAAAGCAGCCCAAAGGCGAATAGAACTTCCCCTTCAGAGTGCCGTCGTACGTGTTGTACGTCACCGTGCTTTGTTCATCATTTTTCAAAAACGATGGTGTGTGGGCAACGTCGTTTTTAATGATGAAGTTGGAAAAACTTCGTTTTTTGGACATGCTGAAAAATTTCTTTTTTTTTCATGCCAAAAAACGACCGGGTGTACGCGGCATAAGGGATTACCATCAGGCTCTGAGGTTCTCGGGCATGCTCCTGTGGCTATTTCCTCTCCTGATAAATTAGAGGAGGCCCAGGGTGAACCATCAGGCCTACCAGGTGCCTCATCTGCCCTTGTCCCGCCTGCTCCAGTTTTTGTAACACAGGAGGCTTTGGCCTCAGCTATGGGTTTACTAGAGAAAAGATTGGCGACCTTGATTGCGTCCTCTCCCTCTGCAGAGTTCCTCATGGCGGAACAACTATCCTCAGAAGAGGTTGATTTACCCTCAGGGGATCAGGCAGAGGGTCAGTCAGAGGTCTCGGACTCTGAGAATTCTACCCTGGGGGAACCATTTTCGGCATCTCAGTCCGAAAGACTGTTGGTGCAGTCCCTCACTGAAATGGTCCGTTCGGCCTTTAAGTTTCCTACTTTAGAGCCAGCATCGAGTTCAGTCTCTTCCTTAGGCTCTTTAAAAGCTCCTCAAGCTAACTATTCCTTCCCAGTTCATCCTCTACTGGAAGGTCTTATCTATAAGGATTGGGAACATCCGAATAAAAATGTTCTTCCTCCTAAAAAAAATTTGGTTTTATACCCCATGGAGGAGAAGTTCACTAAGAAGTGGGGTGTCCCCACAGTGGATGCAGCTATATCCTGTGTAAACAAGACTTTGACCTGTCCGGTGGACAACGTTCAAATGTTCAAAGACCTGACAGACAAGAGAGAAAGAAAATAGGATTTTTATAACAGCCTGCCTGTAAAATCCTTTACTTGGAGTACATCACGGGACACAGAGCTCCCGCCTCTCTTGATGGGGAAATTGGGACACTTATTGTTTGCTACAAAACTGAGGTACTCCCGGTATGGGAGGGGTTATATAGGGGAGGGAACTTCCTGCCTTAAGGGCGTACCAGTGTCCATCACCTGAAGGTAGACTCTGTAACCCACATAGTAATTACTATGCTTCTCTGTGTTCCGTGATGTACTCCAAGAAAAGGATTTTACATGTAAGCTGTTATAAAAATCCTATTTTTGCATTCCTTGGACGTGGTCCGGGCTCTGCGGGTGTATCTGTCAGCTACTGCTCCTATTCGGAGGTCAGATTCACTGTTTGTGTCGGTAACTGGTCCAAAGAAGGGCCTGGCGGTCTCGTCGGCCATCATTACTCGGTGGATTAGACAGATCGTGATCCAGGCTTATACCTTAAAGGGGCGGGTGCCTCCCTTTACTGTCACAGCACATTTGACCAGGGCAATTGGTGCCTCCTGGGCTTTCCGACATCAAGCGTCCGTTTCTTAGGTGTGTAAAGCGGCGACCTGGTCGTCCGTTCACAATTTCACAAAATTTTACAAGGTTGATGTGAGTACATCTGCGGATGCCTCCTTCGGCCGCAAGGTTTTGCAGGCGGCTGTTTAAGGTTGCAACTCCTCCGTTTAGGAGCTCTGGTTGTTTGGGTGGAGTTTTTTGCTTTTTGTTCCCACCCCTCGTTTTTTTTACACTGCTTGGGGACGTCCCTAAGGTCAAGATTTAAAGTGCTGTGTCTTAATGAACGAAAGAGAAAAGAGGATTTCTCTGTCGTTCATGGACGGACACAGCAGTAATCTTGACAAAGTGGGTATTAGCATTCATTCAGGAGTGACTAGGCAGAACCTTGTAGAAAGTGTTAAACACATTACACACAGTACGGTACCGCCCAAGGGGTGGTCCCTCTGGGTATAACCCCTCTCTCTGCATCTCGCAGTTCAGTTTTTTTTCTGCCTAGCAAAGGAGAAACACATGGCTCCCTTCGGGCCCATAGGAGGTGGAGGTTTATTTCTAAATTGAATTCTATTTTTTTTGTTGTTCCTGTGATCTGAGATCAACTGCCGACTGGGTGACAGGCTGGATCCCAGATCCTTGTAGTCTCCTCAGCTACGCACTGGGTCGTCCACGTCTCTACGGGTGGCCGGTGAGTTACACGCTCCACGGCACTCATATGCCCGGTCTATATGGCCGAGTCACAGCATGCCGGGCCGACAGTCACCTCCGTAACCACACGGAAGATGGTCTGTCTGGGATGCTTCCAGCATAATCCACGCAGGAAGGGTAAGTAGCAATCCCCTGCTTCAGCAGGAGGACATAGCTGGACATTTCCGGGGAGGTCGAGTAGGGTGTTCCATCCTTCATTTCCTCCCTCCCTTCCCTCCTTCCTGGGCTCTGGGATCTAGGCTGGCTGCTGGGGCCGGGGGTTCAGCTGGGGGGGGGCTCCATCTGTGGTGGGATCTGCGTTGTACGTCCGCTTACAGGGTGCTAGTGAGATGCCATTGAGCGTGTCAGTTTTGCTTACCTGTGTTTTCTCCCTCCATGCTGTCGGAGGTGATTTTGGCGGCACCCGGCGCCTATTTGGCATCTATCTACCGCTCAGTGCCCATTTTATTGTGGTAGCACTGTTTTTGGCCTCTATCTGCCGCTCGGCGGCCATTTATTGTGGTCCGCGCTGTGTTTGGCCTCTATCTGCCGATCGGTGGCCATGTTTTTGTGGCCAGCAGCGTTTTTGGCTTTATCTGCCATTTTCTCGTGGTCCACGTCGTTTTCACAGCATTTGCGGTGGTTTTTGACCTCTAGAGGAGCATTTAAACTGCGCGAGTTTACAGACACATGCTGTGGAGTGGTCAGACTGACACAGGCAGCTGCAAGGAGAAGCAGCTCAAGTAGGAAGCGGACGGCAGCTGTGCGGTACTGTTCTAGGGTGGTGAGTCCTCTGGGGGGGAGCCCCTCGTCTGTGGCAGCTAGGAGGGTGGGTTGTTGTACCTTGCCTTGAAGTCCCTGTGGGTGTTGGGCGCTTGGGTCAGCATGGCATCAGAAGCAGACACCTTTTCCCCTGGAACACCTGAGTTAGCAATTGATGCTTCTGCACCCGATGTATCAGTGGACGCTAGGTTGGCAATCCTGGAGGCTTTTGTTGCCAAGGTGGAAACGGCACGTGGGAACACAGGTGGTAAAAAGCGTCTCCTCCCTCCACCATCTTCTGGGGACAACTCTGATGCAAAGCCGGGTCCAGCTATGGTTCATGACCCTGGCTCTGATGTATCTGAGGATGCGGACCAAGACTGGCCAGACAGTGAGGCTGACTCTGGTAGGTGACCTTATCACCGCAGTGTGAGATACTCTAAAGATAGGAGTCTGCAGAAGCTACAGAGGCGTCGGTTCCATTTCGGGTTCCGTAAGCCGACCCGCACTGCTAAGGTGTTTCCTTGTGTGTCTTATTTAGACAAACTTTTATACAAGGAGTGGGACAAACCACAGAAGCTTTTTTTCAGTCCCTAAAAATGTTGCGTTACCCTCTTGAGAAGAGTTTCCTGAAGAAATTGACCTCTCAGATGGTGGACCCTCCTGTGTCCAGATTAAACAAGGTAACCACGATTCTGGTGGAAGGGGCTTCTGCTTTCAAGGACCCTGCAGACAAGAAGGCTGAGGCGGTCACCCGCAACCTATATACGGTGGTGGGCTCGGCTGTGCGTCCAACGATGGTTGGGGCCCGGGTGTCTCAGGCACCCACTGAATGGGCTAAGTTGCTGCACAATGGGTTAAAAGCACGTCGGGAGGGGGCTCCCGGTTTCCGATAAGCTCCCTGCTCGCAAACCCCGACAACCAACGGCCAGGGTTGTCGGGAAGAGGCCATTGTCCCCATCAACTTTCCTGACCGACCAGGCTGTGTGCTCTAAAAAGGGTCTGGTATGGATTTTGGGGGGATCCCCATGCTTTTTTTTCGGCGTTCGGGGTTCCCCTTGAAATCCATAGCAGACCTAAGGGCCTGGTATGCTCTTGGAGGGGGACCCTTGCCGTTTTTTTATTTAACATTTGACGTGGAGTTCCCTCTCAAGATTCATACCATACACAGTGCCTGGTATTGGCAGGTATCCAAGTCGGATCCCCGTTCAATATCGTACCGCGGCTAAACGCAAACGCAGCTAATCGCACTGTACAAATGCAGCTGATCGCTGTGCCTGGAGTCTTGAATTTCAACAGAAAATAAACATGCTTTTAACTGCGTCAGAACAGCCGTCCTTGTGAAAGGGGCCTAAGAAAGAGGTAGGGTCTGCCATTTCTGTACCCTCTCTCGAAAAGCCTCTATAATCAGTGTCAAATTTAATTCCAAGAACCTAGAAAAAGGAAGCTACACCAGAATCCCCAAATATCTAAACAATTCCGACAAAGAAATGGGGCCATCTGAGGAAACCGCCAGTTAATTCGGAACCCAGAATAGTCTCCAAACTCCTGGATCAGCCCGAAGGCCACCGAGAGTGAGGGACCTGAAACCTGTAGATACAGTAGCATGTCGTCCGCATATAAGGAGAAGCATTCCAACTGCCCCACCCGAAGACCAGACAGGTTAGTACTAGATCTGGCTCTCTGTTTGAGTGGAAGCCAAAATATCTGGGTAAATTGTGAGCCGGTAGCCATTAAACTCCAGCTCAGGGCCAGTCCTGGTCCCCTCTCAGAATATTCTCCCGGTCACGGAAATGCAAAACCTTTGCAGGGGATTGACAGCTATATAGTACCTCCTACCCATTCACCTAAAAAAAATACAAAAAAAATTAGTCGGTTTTTGACAAGTCCTTTAATAAAAATTAATAATGTCCCCCGTGATAGCTCCAACATCAATCTCGATGACTTCCGCAGCCGCCGGCAAACCGCTATCTGTCAGCTCTGGTGTCTGACAGTTATTATATAACTTTAGGGCATGGTCATTTGGTGATGTCACCTGTAGACCCCGCCCCTTTGTGACGTCACATGCCTGGGGCAGTGATATCAAACGGAGGGGTCTCCGATTGACGTCACTTAATGGCCACACCCCATAATTATATAAAGAATATAAAGACAAATAGCTAGATTCAGGTAGATGTGTGTATCTTTGAGGCGGCGTAGCGTATCGTATTGACGCTACGCCGCCGTAAGTCAGAGAGGCAAGTGTTGTATTCACAAAGCACTTGCCTCCTAAGTTACGGTGGCGTAGCATAAATGGGGCCGGTGTAAGCGCGCCTAATTCAAATGAGGATGAGGGGGGTGTGTTTTATGTAAATGGGTGGTGACCCGACGTGATTGACGGCATGCGCCGTCCGTGTAAATATCCCAGTGTGCATTCCTCCAAAGTACGCCGCAAGGACTTATTGGTTTTGACGTGAACGTAAATTACGTCCAGCCCCATTCACGGACGATTTGCGCAAACGACGTAAAATTTTCACATTTCGACGCGGGAACGACGGCCATACTTAACATTGACTAGTCCAGCTATTTGTTCGACTAACTTTACGCCGGGAAAAAGCTGTACGCAAACGACGTAAAAAAAATGCGCCGGGCGCACGTACGTTTCTGAATCGGCGTATCTAGTCATTTACATATTATACGCCAAACTCAACGGAAGCGCCACCTAGCGGCCAGCGTAAATATTGCACCCTAAGATACGACGGCGTAGGAGACTTACGCCGCTCGTATCTTAGCCTAATTTAAGCGGATCTGGTTTCCAGATACGCTTAAATTTAGGACGGCGTAGATTCAGAGTTACGACGGCGTATCTACTGATACGCCGGCGTAAAGCTTTCTGAATCCAGCTAAAAAAAGAGTGGTCATGGGACTTTGAATGAGGTGGGTCACAGACTAGGCAGAGCTAGGATACAATCGATACTTTATTATATAATCATGGTATACAAAAACACGTTTAACATGTAATTAATATATATAATATATATATAAATATGCATAAAATCATATAAACAAGGCAGAAAAAAGATCCATATATAATGAGACACCATATGTATAGAAATATTTAATAAATATATCACAACAATTGCACAATTGGTCCGTAAATGTGTTGTAGCCATGCGTTTCGTGGATCTCACTAGGGTCCACTCATCAGGAGTTTGATGCAGCAATTCATCTGAAAAAAAAAAAGATATAATCTAAAAAAAATGTTTTTAAATAAATATATGCCTTACTACTTGTCAACTCAATTAGTGGGCCCAGCATCGGGGAGGAGAGGGAGGCACGGAGACATTTAGTCTTGCACGGGGTTGAGGCAAAGATAAACCGCCCAAAAATGGCCAGGGGGAAACAAGGACAAGACCCCAGGTGCAGTAATTGGGGTGTCTTTAAGTTTCTCTCTTATATAAAAACTTAAAGACACCAAAGCTGACAGAATGGCAGGAGCCAGCGTTGGAGGAGCGTTTTTGTTTTTCAGCGCGACGGAAGACATCATGATTGACGTTGGAGCTACCATGGGGGACATTAGTCAGTTTTCATAAAGGACGTGTCAAAAACGGACTCATGTTTTATTTTACACTATATTTTTTTTTTTTGGGGGGTGAACGTGTAGGGGTACTGTGTACCTTATGCTCATTCACAATACAAGACTGACATTTATACCATCAACGTCAGATACTCCTATCAGTGTTATGTTGGAAGTCCTAATTGGAAACATAAACATTAGAACAGAACAGCATATGTCCTTTGTAGTCATACACAGTTTTCCAAAGACTTATGAGAGGTCAAATGGGGGGAGAGGGAAGATGGAAATAAACAACTTTGTGGATATGCCTATATCCAGAATTACTTTGTAAGTGGAAGAGGTTAAATAGCCATTAATCGTATACATGTTGTGGGGTATATAACTTGGCATTTAAACTGAGGTTTTTACTAGAAACCAAGTGTAGGTGAAGGAGAGAATGGTAGAAGTCAGATTGGGTGTTGGAGGGGAAAGAGAAAAGACTGGGGTGTCAGTAAGTAAAGTAAGATTTACATCAGGCAAATGGGGTTGCTACTCTCCCTGGGGGGAGGGTTAAAAAAAAGAGGGAGGGGAAGGTTGTGACTTGGACAAAAAAAGGTGTCTGAGGGTAGGCAGCTTATGGGCAAACAGGGTATTGGTTAAGAGGTGTGATTTTAAAACATGATGCTTAAATATCCATTTGTATTGGTGAAATAGTGTCAGGGTCTCCATGTCCATCTTAAGTTCTTCTTTGAGTTGTGCAGTGTGGAAGGGAGATCTCCCATAGTCATGATGTCATCTACCTTATCAACCCAGATTTAGAGGGAGGCTGGGCCTGCTTCCCCATTAGTGGAATACAGGCTTTTGCGTCATTTATTCCCTCAAGGCATTTTAACCACTTAAGGACCGGACCAATATGCTGCTAAAAGACCCAAGGTGTTTTTACAATTTGGCACTGCGCTGCTTTAACTGGTAATTGCGCGGTCATGCAATGTTGTACCGAAACGAAATTTGCGTCCTTTTCTTCCTACAAATAGAGCTTTCTTTTGATGGTATTTGATTGCCTCTGCGATTTTTGTGATATAAACGGAAAAAGACCGAAAATTTTGAAAAAAATATTTTTCTTATAACAAAAAGTAAAAAATATCGAATAAACTAAATTTTAGTCAAACATTTAGGCCAAAATGTATTCAGCCACATGTCTTTAGTAAGAAAAATTGCAATAAGCGTATATTTATTGGTTTTCGCAAAAGTTATAGCGTCTACAAACTAGGGTTCATTTTCTGGAATTCAGCTTTTATTTTATGACTGCCTATCTCATTTCTTGAGGTGCTAAAATGGCAGGGCAGTACAAAACCCCCCCAAATGACCCCATTTTGGAAAGTAGACACCCCAAGGAAACTGCTGAGAGGCATGTTGAGTCCATTGAATATTTTTTTTTTTGGTCCCAAGTGATTAAATAATGACAAAAATAAATAAATAATTTTTTTTTTTTTTACAAAAAGTTGTCACTAAATGATTTATTGCTCACACATGCCATGGTTATATGTGGAATTGCACCCCAAAATACATTCTGCTGCTTCTCCTGAGTACGGGGATACCACATGTTTGGGACTTTTTGGGAGCCTAGCCACGTATGGGGCCCCAAAAACCAAGCACCGCCTTCAGCATTTCTAAGGGCGCAAATTTTTGATTTCACTCCTCACTACCTATCACAGTTTCGAAGGCCATAAAATGCCAAAATAGCACCAAACCCCCCCAAATGACCCCATTTTGGAAAGTAGACACCCCAAGCTATTTGCTGAGAGGCATGTCGAGTCCATGTAATATTTTATATTTTGACACAAGTTGCGGTAATATGACAAACTGATTTTTTTTTTTGCACAAAGTTGTCACTAAATTATATATTGCTCACACATGCCATGGTTATATGTGGAATTACACCCCAAAATACATTCTGCTGCTTCTCCTGAGTACGGGGATGTGTGGGACTTTTTGGGAGCCTAGCCGCGTACGGGGCCCCGAAAACCAAGCACGCCTTCAAGATTTCAAAGGGCATACATTTTTGATTTCACTCCTCACTACCTATCACAGTTTTGAAGGCCATGAAATGCCAAGATGGCACACAACCCCCCCAAATGACCCCATTTTGGAAAGAAGACACCCCAAGCTATTTGCTGAGAGGCATGTTGAGTCCATGGAATATTTAATTTTTTTGCCCCAAGTCATTGAATAATGACCAAAAATAAATAATTACGAAACGTTGTCACTAAATGATATATTTCTCACACATGCCATGGGCATATGTGGAATTACACCCCAAAATACATTCTGCTGCTTCTCCTGAGTTACGGGGATACCACATGTGCGGGACTTTTTGGGAGCCTAGCGGCGTACGGGGCCCCGAAAAACAAGCACTGCCTTCAAGATTTGTGTGAGTGAAATCAAAAATTGATGTCCTTAGAAATCTTGAAGGTGGTGATTGGTTTTCGGGGTCTCATACGCGGCTAGGCTCCTAAAAAGTCCCACACATGTGGTATCCCCGTACTCAGGAGAAGCAGCAGAATGTATTTTAAGGTGCAATTTCACATATAACCATGGCATGTGTGAGAAATATATCATTTAGTGACAATGTTTTGTACATTTTTTTTTGCTCATTATTCAATCACTTGGGGCAAAAAAATTAAATATTCCATGGACTCAACATGCCTCTCAGCAAATAGCTTGGGGTGTCTACTTTCCAAAAATGGGGTCATTTGGGGGGGTTTTGTGCTATTTTGGCATTTTATGGCCTTCGAAACTGTGATGGGTAGTGAGGAGTGAAATCAAAAATTTGCGCCCTTAGAAATGCTGAAGGCGGTGCTTGGTTTTCGGGGTCCCGTACGCGGCTAGGCTTCCAAAAAGTACCAAACATGTGGTATCCCTGTACTCGGGAGAAGCAGCAGAATGTATTTTAGGGTGCAACTCCACATATAACCATGCCATGTGTGAGCAATATATCATTTAGTGACAAGTTTTTGATTTTTTTTTTTTTTCTCATTATTCAATCACTTTGGACAAAAAAAAAAAAATTCAATGGACTCAACATGCCTCTCATCAATTTCCTTGGGGTGTCTACTTTCCAAAATGGGGTCATTTGGTTTTTTCTTGTGCTATTTTGGCATTTTATGGCCTTCGAAACTGTGATAGGTAGTGAGGAGTGAAATCAAAAATTTACACCCTTAGAAAGCCTGAAGGCGGTGATTGGTTTTTGGGGTCCCATACGCGGCTAGGCTCCCAAAAAGTCCCCCATATGTGGTATCCCCGTACTCAGGAGAAGCAGCAGAATGTATTTTGGGGTGCAATTCCACATATAACCGTGGCATGTGTGAGCAATATATCATTTAGTGACAACTTTTTACCACATACCTGCAAAGCAAATACCAATAAAAAAAATAGTAAAAAATAAAACATTTTTTAACGCAACCTGTTCCTAAAATATATATATATATATATATATATATATATATATATATATATATATATATATATATATAATGCCGAAGCATGGGGGCATCGTCCCGCAAAAAAGTTATGCCGCGTACACACGGTCGGACTTTTCTATGCCGTGAACACATGGTCAGACTTTTCTATGCCTTGTACACATGGTCAGACTTTTCCACGGGAAAGCCTCCGTAGGAATGTGAACCGTATGTACGCGGCATTAGGAGCAAAATTGCTCCTCCGCCCCTAATGCCCCCATGCTTCGGCATATATGCTCTTTTTTTAACTGTGGTGGTGAAATCACCTCCTACAGCACTGGAGTCACGGCTTTATATATCGTGGGAGCAAACGCTGTTGCTGTCAAGATAAATAAGTCCGCGCAACAGCTGAATGGCGTACCTGAAAACAGTAAAGTAAATTACATACCTGAAAAGCAAGCATGAAAAAACATAACAATAAAACTTTGCAGTATAGAATACAGTAAAAAAAAGCAGAACAATAGAGAGAGAATAGAGAGGGAGAGAACAATAAAACAACAACTATTTTTTTTTTTTTTTTTTGTGTTTTTTTTTACTTCTTTTTGTAACTGTAACTGTTCAACTTTTCGGTTCCAGGTCTGGGTCTCTCAAAATGCGATGGCATCTTGGGAGACCCTGTGTAAGTGTGCCTAGCCTGTGAAATGCTTTACCCTACACTAATAATTAACTTGTGTGTGGAAGCGTTCAAAACATTCACCAATACAAAGACCAGGATCGGCAGGACATTGGGGACAAAAATAACGGGTGTCACGCCTAAATCCTCGCTTGCTACAGACACGACATCTTCTTTGGGGGGCTCGTTGGGTAGGGGTACTCTCGAGGGCATATGAAAAATGCCTCTCATGCAGTCGGCTTACTGCATTTGGTAGGGGATGGTGAGGTACAGAACCGCCTGGATACAGGAGTTTTGTGATGATATCCTTCTGGAATTGAAGGAAGGATCCATTCCGTCCTGAAGCTTTGTATAAGACAAAAGCATTCAGTAGAGTCAATTGAAATAAATGTAGAGACACTTTTTTGTACCAGCGTCTTGTCTTACGGGAAATATGATACGGCGCCATCAACTGGTCGTTGAGGTCCACCCCTCCCATATTTTGGTTATATTTGTGGACACAGAGGGGTTTCTCCACAACACCAGTCGCCGTACGTATTTGTACTGTCGTGTCTGCGTGAAGGGTGGTAAGAAGGAAAACATTCTTATTGTCCCGCCACTTCACAACGAGCAAATTATTACATCTGCAACAGGCTCTCGCCCCCAGCCTTAGATGAGAATCTACAAGCCTCTGGGGAAAGCCCCGGCGATTAGGTCGCACGGTGCCACATGCTCCAATCTGACGATCAAACAAGTGACTAAAAAGTGGCACTCTGCTGTAATAATTGTCCACATACAAGTGGTACCCCTTTCCGAATAAGGGTGACACCAAGTCCCAAACGATCTTGCCAGCGCTCCCCATGTAATCTGGGCATCCTTCCGGCTCTACCTCACTATCTTTGCCCTCGTAAACCCTAAAGCTCCAGGTGTAGCCTGTTGCCCTGTCACAGAGCTTATAGAGCTTGACCCCGTATCTGGCACGCCTGCTGGGAAGATACTGCTCGAAAGACAAGCGGCCAGAAAATTTAATTAGGGACTCATCAACGCAGACAACTTGCTGGGGATTAAACAAGGCTGCAAAACGTTCGTTGAAATGGTTTACGAGGGGCCGAATTTTGTAGAGCCGGTCAAATTCAGGGTCTCCATGTGGATGACAAAGGGCATTGTCACTGAAATGCAGGAACCGCAGGATCGCCTCGTATCGTTTCCTGGCCATGTGAGCAGAGAATATGGGCATATGGTCAATTGGATGTGTGGACCAATACATCCGCAACTCCGGAAATTGGTGTATGCCCATGTTGAGGGTAAGGCCCAGAAAGGTCTTAAATTTGGAAACCTCAAGAGGTTTCCATTCTTTGGCAAGGAGGGTCTGGGGATTAGCGGCAATGTAGGTACCAGCATGTAAATTACTCTGGTCCACAATAGATCTATAGAGATCTTCCGTGAAATACAGCGAATAAAAATCAGTGGCATAAAATTCGTTGTATCCACCTGAATACCGGGTTGGCCAGTGAATGGGGGAAGTACGGGTTCTGCAGAAGTGGTGGGTACCCAATCAGCATAGGCGAATTCTGCAGGAAGGACACTATGGGCACGACGGGCCTGTCTTTGTCTTCTTCTTGGTGGCAGTGGGACACTACTTGTGCTTGCCACCTCGCCAGCTTGAACTGCACTTATGGGACTCGCCACGTCACCACGTGATACTGCAGTGCTGGATGAACGACCAGGGTGTACTAGGCTGCTGGTGCTTGCCAATCCACCAGAAGGAATAGCGGCGCTAGTACTGGCTCTCTGCTCCATACAAGTGTCCTGCGGTTCTTGCTGCTCAACAACATCAGAACGGGGTCGGGTACGCCTGGCCTTAGCAGGGACCACAACTCCGTCGTCAGAGCTATCTGACATGGAGCTGCTGTCGTAAATAGGATCGTATTCTGAGCCCGAATCTGACAGATACGTGACCTCCTCTTCACTATCTGTCATGCTCAGGATCCTAAAAGCCTCTTCACCAGTGTACATTCGCTTTGCCATTTTGGGCTCTAAATTTAGTGGTACACCGGTGATGATTCACAGGTAAAAAAAGCACCGGACTATAGAAAGGAAAATGTAGAAAACGCTTCGAAAAAAACTGTTGGCGATCACAGGGATCAGGCCTGTCTCAGTTATGTGTGCTGTGTTTTTGAAGTGACAGTGATCGATCGATACTGCATTTGGGTGGGTTGGGCTGGGCTGGGCGGCAAAACGCAGGTGCTAGCGGGTATCTGGGCTGATTCCACTAACAATGCGTTTTTGGGTACCCTAAACTGCTGGGTACGCTAGTATAGATCTGATCAGATCAGGTATCGATCCGTTCAGATACTATACCACTAAGGGGGGTGTATGCTTTGCGAGTGGGTGTAAGCGTTACTGGCACTAACCTAACGCTGCCTGGGGCGATGCAGACTCTGACTGACGCTAACATTTTATTTATATCACCCGCCAGGCGATCAGGGGGTTAAACCTTTATTGGGTTATATACTGCGGGTGCCCTGATGCTATAAACAGCAAACTAACTAACCAGCGTCAACCGTAACACTTATACGGTGATCACTGGTGAAAGGGTTAACTAAGGGGTAATCAGGGGGTTAAAACCTTTATTAGGTAATATATGGGGGTACCTGACGCTTTCTAAAAACCTGGCGGCGAACCTAAAATAACTAAATAACTAATTGGCTAACCTGCGTCACCAGTGACACTTATACGGTGATCACTGGTGAAAGGGTTAACTCTAGGGGCAATCAGGGGTTAAAACCTTTATTTATGGGGGTACCTAACGCTATAGAATTTGGCGGCGAACCTCAAAAAAAACTAGCTACCTAGCGGCAACAGTGACACTAATACAGCGATCAGAAAACCGATCGCTTAGTGACACTGGCAATAGGGGGTGAAAGGGTTAACTAGGGCGGTGATCAAAGGGTTAAATCTTTATTAGGGGGGGGTAGGGGGCTACCCTGGACCCTGGACCTAAAGGGGCCTAAGACTAACTGCCCTAACACTTTTTTCTGTCACACTGACACTAAATGCAGTAATCAGAAAATAAATGATCACTGCATTCAGTGACACTGTGACAGGGGACTGGGGGGGGTGATCGGCGGTGACTGGGGGGGGTTAAGTGTGCCTATGTGTACCTGTGTCAGTGTACTGTTAGGTGCAACTTACTGTGTGATGTCTTCTCTCCTCAGCGGCGGTCGAAAAGACCGCCACAAGGAGAGATCACATCACTTCCCTCTTCCTGTGTTTACACTTAGCACAGGAAGAGGCGGGGGAAGTGCGCGCATTGGCTCAGAGCGATCGCGAGGGGGTGGCTGAAAACGAATGGCTGAAAACGAATAGCTGCCCCCTCATCCCGGATCGCTCCTGAAGCCTACGGAACCACCGCATGTACCGGGGGGTTGCGATCGGACCCCCGACCCACGTCTAGGCAGGCACGTACAGGTAAGTGGATGTGCCTGTCTGTGCCATTCTGCCGACGTAAATGTACATGCGGCGGTCCGGAAGTGGTTAATATTTACATGACTTCTCCCAGGAGCCAGCCTAATGCTTGCATGAAGGCTGAGATCTCTTGGGAGGAGTACTGAGCCCCTCCCACCAGCCATGATCTACATTAATTGCATAGAGAAGCACATTAAAGCGGTAGTTCACCCTGACCCACATGATGTTACCATCGAGACAGGCATTGTAGCGCGAGCTACAGTATGCCTGTCCCGATTTTTTTAACCCCGTACTCACCTCGTAGTCGTCCATCGTAGATTTCGGCTCCCGCGGGGAATGGGCGTGCCTATGGAGAGGGAGGATGATTGACGGCCGGCCCTGGCACGTCACTCTCCCCGAAGACAGCCGGAGTAGGTCTCGGCTCTTCACGGCGCGTGCGCACAGGCTATGCGCACGCGTCGTGAAGACCAAGCCTATTTCGGCTATTTCCGGAGAAGCGTGACGCGCCAGAGCCGGCCGTCAATCATCCTCCGTCTCCAGAGGCACGCCCATTCCCCGGTATCTTCGATGGACGACTACAAGGTGAGTATGGGGGGAAAAAATTCGGGACAGGCATACTGTAGCTCGCGCTACAGTGCCTGATTTAAAGGTAAAAGAAAAAAATTTTTTTTTTTTCCTGTCGATAGGGTGAACCCCCGCTTTAAGCTGGGTGATGAATTAAAAAAGTAAAAAAAATAAAAAGTTAAAGATTTTTGTAAAAATGTATTTACTAGGGAAGGCAAACTTTAAGCAGATTAAACTATAGTGCTGTATAATATGTATGTTCCATGGCAAAAAAAAAAAAGTTCATAAAGAACTTCCTGCGAGGGAAAGATTACCTGAAATGCTGAGATATTTAATTTCTCTTCAATTCCATTACATAATCTCCCTGACAGTAGCCATGACTCATGACTAATTATTATTTTTGTCAGGTTTGCTGGGGGTGGGGAAGGTTGATTTGCATATTATAAAGTTAATCAGTTGGAGCCTGCCATTGTTGACCACCTGAAAATGCCAGTTGCCAGTGTTTTATTCTGATCTTCTGAGTTAAAAAAAAAAAAAAAGCCACTGACCTTTAACAAGTATCTAGATCAGGAGTGTCAGAGAGCAGTTAGCAATCCTTATCTGCATGCCTTTTCCATGTGAGTAAGTCAGAAGTTATTACTATAACAGGCAGGGCTGGTACAAGGATTTTTGCTGCCCCCCCCCCCCCCCCCCCGGCTTCACCCCTGACTCCACCCCCTTTTCCCTGCCCACGTAAACCCCACCTTTTCAATGAAATGCTCTTTAAATGCAGCCCACCGGCATCCATCAAATGCAGCCTCACCAGAGCCCATCAATGAAGCCTCACCAGCGCCCATCAAATGCAGCCTCACCAGCGCCCATCAAATGCAGCCTCACCAGCGCCCATCAAATGCAGCCTCACCAGCGCCCATCAAATGCAGCCTCACCAGCGCCCATCAAATGCAGCCTCACCAGCGCCCATCAAATGCAGCCTCACCAGCGCCCATCAATGAATGTTTGCTTGCTTCCATTCATTTGGGAATCGGGACAGACACAGTCCTCCACCACCACTGCACCTCTGACACTATGTGCAAACCGAGCGGGCGCTGCCTGCTGATGCTGAGACTTAGTTGCTTGCTAAAGAGAGAATAGAGTAGGAACACCAGTGGCCGGGCGCCCTAGGCGGCTTCCTAGTTTGCCTAGTGGTAGCACCGGCCCTGATAACAGGGTCCGTATGACATCTAGACAACTACTATTGACAGCTTTCTTTCTGTGATGACAGCTTAGCTTCCCTTTTAACTTACAGCCTTGTGGTGTTTAAGGGTATCGCAGTATACATTTGCGCCTTCAATTGCAAAATATTGCTGTGTAATGGAAGGTGACTAGGGAAGATCAGTTGGGTTCTGCCATGTGAACAAACCACCTAATGTGGGGCATATTGCACATGAAAGGAGGGGTTTAAAATGGATTTGATTTGTCTTTGTGTGTAATGACAAGGTAAGGATCTAAGCAGTAAAGAGGAGGATGTTGCAGAAACTTAAACAATAGCTTCACTTGGAATGTATGTTTTGCGAAAATCATTTTTTTTTTTTTTTTTTCAGTTGTGCTCAATGAACACGAGGATGCATTATCAGTGTATTTTTTTCTCTTGTAAGGTCTGTTATATTGAAGGGCACAGAGTAATCAGCTTGGCGAATGAGATGTTTGGGTACAATGGCTGGTCGCACTCCATTACTCAGCAGAATGTGGGTGAGTTTCAGTGACAGAAAACAAAAATTAGACATTCTTTCAGATTTAAGAAATATATCCTGGTTATAACTATTTCTATAGTGTGTAAGCTTTTTGTCAAACTCTGGATAAAGCCCAATGCAACAACAGAGCTTTCCTTTTGAAAGCTGGACTTTGAGACACCCACCTTATCAGCAGGTTGCTTTGCCTGAAGCGGATCTGGCCTTTTAGTTGACACCTATGAGTGGTCTTGTTGGGTGGTAACTGCTTAAATCTTATTCTACAGTACCAGACACAGGCTGAGTATAACCCTAACCCACTCTGAGTGTTCTCAGCTTTTTACTAGTGTCCTAAGGTGATGGACCATTTCTCTCCTACAGAGAAATCACTTGGCTTAAAAGTGTAACATAAGGAAAACTTTATTTTTTTTTCTTCATTTTGGATGTAGTAAAGGGGGGTTATAACCCTTCACTTCCTGTCCTATAACCAAAACAGGAAGTTAGAGGCAATCCCTCCAAAATAAGGGAATCAAGGATCCAGGATCACCAGAAATACAATTTCCATTGGAAGATCTCCCCTCTAGGAGTGTTCTGATGTCAGCCCAAAATTTGGGATTTTATTTTACTTTCATTTTTGATGACAGTGGTAAACAGGACAAATAGAGATGGCAAATCTCCTTAAGGAGGGCTCAGACACCGTTAAAAACAGACAGGTGTTCTAATCCCTCTCCACTCTATCCAAAACTAAAACAAGTTTTGCCTTTTGTTACATTTTAAATACTTACATTTTTATTGAATTTTTTGATTAACGAATTTGACTCTTGAATGGGCTTCATGGTCTACTAATACAACTATAGTAGCAGTGCATCCAGATTGGTGTAACCTTGATAAAACCTTGGAAACTGTACCTGGACCCCATGCTGTGGGCATAGCCAGTAATGTTGCTTCGGACACTGGATCCTGTATGGGCGCTCACCTTGGCACTTGGTGCAACGTGTGTAGTTAGCCGTAGGGTACTATACAAGTCCAGGTCCATTCCTATGGAACCCAGACCTTGAAGACACCTTCAGGGGTATGCGCAAAGTGATGGCTGAAGACTGGACCCTATGTAGAGACCAACAAAGTGGACTTGTAATACAGGGTCTCCCTCACTCTGACCATTGCTGTGTTTGAAATATATTTACTTTACAGTGTAAACCTGGCAAACTTGGCACTAACAGCCCTTCAGAGCTTGGCATCAGGTGGATGACCAGGTGTTGCATCACACCAAAGGTCTCACATTTCACAGACACTTCCACCTAAACCCCTTTATAAGGTACCGAGTTGCATCCTCCGTCTTTTCACCACAAGGACTTTGATACATGATGGTGTTCACTTGGGTAGTTGTGTACTCCTTCTCGGACAAACTTACCCTATATTCCACATACTTTTCTATGAGTACCCTGTAGGGGAATACCTTTTATGTGTACTTATGGCAGAAACCAGGTGAAAGGAGGCCACAGCAAAAGCTCCTGCAAACATTTTCTTTTTTAAAGGCCTACAAAATACTCAGCTGCAGAATTACATTGCTTCCCCTGCACCAGAGCAAAACCCATTTTTTAACAATGGTCTTTGCATCTGATTCTAGCTCTATCTCAGAAACGTCTACCTGACTAAAGCAGACGTTTCTGCAACTATCTCACAATTTCTTGGACAACTAACAGCTTTAATTGGGCCCTCACTTTCCGTGGTTTAAAAATGCCAGGGTCCTTTCCCAACGCCACCATCTCTACCTGAATCCGATCCTGATATGCCCACCTTAGAAAAGGCAGACATAGAACCAAAAATGTATTAAAAGGTTGGAGTAAGTGTACACTGTTAAAGTCTACCATTCTGGCGGCAACTAGATTATAGTGATTCATGGGAACAGAAAGCGTATCTCAGTGCGGGTAAACTTTCTTAATATGGAGAGCCTCAGGTGCAGCCCCCGACATCACCAAAGGGCCACACATAAAATTCAGTTAATATACAGTATCGGGGCGGAGCCAGCAGCCGACATGTGAGCAGCTCTGAACCGGAGCTCCTTGCAGGACAGAAAATCCTTCAGACATCCTGGGCTTCAGAGGCGCAGATTCTCAGCAGCAACGGCACCCCCTGGCTCCCGAGACCGTGCCGATCACAAAGGCATGGTTAAATACGGCCGGGCACCCATGGAATCGCCCACAGAACATTTGCCTGGGGATCCCAAGATGGCGGCGGCCATGCGGCGGACGATCAGGGCCCTAGCTCTGCACAGCACGATGGCGCTGACTGGCCCCCTCTTCCCGATGGCAAGGTAAGCCAGTTACCCCCCAGAACTAAGGGGGGGTGGGGGAAGCGGAGCCTGGCATGGGAGAGGGGGAGCCCTCCCTGAAGCAGATTATGGAGGCCATCTGCACTTGCCAAGCCACACTGACTGAGCATATTGATGGCATACGGATTGAAATATCATTCCTCAAACATGATGTGCAGACTATCGGAGAGAGAGCGGTTGAAGCTGAGCAGAGGATTAGTGATTTGGAGGATGTGGTGCGTCCCTTGGAAAATAAATTGCAAAATGTACACTGTGAGGTGATAGCTCATACTGATAAGCTTGGGGACATGGAGGACCGCCAAAGGAGGAACAACATCCGTTTGGTAGGCTTCCCTGAGAAAGCAGAAGGCAAGCAGCCTGAAGATTTTCTTGAGCTGTGGCTTAAAGATAATATGGCGGACACTACGTTCTCGCGCTTATTTGCCATAGAAAGGGCTCACAGGGTGCCATCGAAACCCCCCCCTCCTGGGTCCCACCCACGCCCGATGATAGCACGTATTCTGCACTTCAGAGATCGTGAAAATATCCTCTGTGCAGCCCGCACTATAGGAGACCTGCAATTTAATGGGAATCGTATTTCTATTTATCCTGACTTCTCTGCAGCTATGCACAAACAGAGAGTTTTCTGCATGTCAAGAAGAGGCTCCGGGACTTACACATGGCTTACCATATGATGTACCCAGCAAAACTCAGAGTGGTCGACAAGGGCAAATTTTTTTTCTTTAATTCTTTTACAGATGTTTTATGCTGGCTGGACTCTAGGGGGCGCCCTAGTCAGGAAATGGTCACTGAATGAGTGTCGCACACCTTGGACTCAGTCTGTGTCTCATGTCTCGCAGACTTGCTGCTGTTTTGTATGTCCTGCGGCTGACAAATACTTTTCACTGATCTGATGTTCCAGTTCCATTGAGACATGTCCTGCACGGATTCACCTGCAGATTGAACAAACTACCTTCTTTTGAACGTTCCTGTCTGGTTCACGGGTGAACTCCACCCCCCCCCCACCCCCTTCTTCCACCACCCCCATTTTTTATCCCCCCCCCCCCTTTTTTTCTCACCACCCCCCCCCCTTTTTTTTTTTGCTTATTGTTTTGTTTCTCATTTTTATTTTTTCTCTGCACTAGGACTGAGACTCTTAGCATATTTCTACATGTGTATTTGCACTGACGACCTGCAGTCCATACTCTCCAGTGGGAGTCCGCAGGCAGGGGGTGGAGGCCTTAAAACCCCCCGAGGTCGTTTATTGTTATGGTTATGGAATGCGGACACTCAGCATGTTGGGGCTGTGTGCAGGGTGGGAGGGGAAGGGTTGTTAAGTTTTGTTGGTTAGTGTCGTGTGCTGCTGTCTCTCTCTGTTTTGATCCCCACAGGTTGCAGGGGCTGACCATGAACTGGTTGGCTGACGCTCTCCCGGGTATAGAGTTCTGGTACGCTTGCTTACTCAATGGCGGGTAAGATAAATATACTGTCCTGGAGTGTCCGGGGTATGAATTCGAAGATAAAACGTTCTCTTGTCTTTGACTTTATACGGAGGTACAGACCCCTTATTATGTTACAGGAGACACATCTCCAGGGTTCCAAGGTTTTGGCGTTGAAGAAAGCTAATATTATGAGGGTCATACATGCTGAATACTCTACTTATTCTAGGGGAGTTGCCATTTTAGTCACTAAGAAAGCAGCAGCACATATTTTACAGGTTAAATCTGATCCCAATGGGAGGTATGTTATCCTAGTGTGTCAGCTCTTTGGCATGTGTGTAACCTTAGTGTGTGTATATATCCCACCTCCATTCTCTTTCCAGGTCTTGGAGGGAATTCTGGGTGCCGCAGTACAGATAGCACAGGACCCGCTACTATTGCTGGGCGATTTCAATGTGGTGTCGACCCAGGAGTCAGGGCATACTCATGCCACTCGGGGACGCATAAGACACTATCTAGAATAAATATGCTGCTATCTTCTGTAGATGGTCTCCCCATTATCTCTGGGGCCAGGTACCTTCCCAGAGCCCTTTCAGATCACTCTCCTATGGAAGTCACATTGAATTTGGATGTGCCCACTGGGAGACGGATGTGGCGTATGAAGACGCAGTGGTTGGAGGAGGAGTATGTGACACTAGGCTGTAAAACGGCTATAGGCCATTATTGGAGTGAGAATGGTTCAGACACTACGGTACATAATAAATGGGATGCCTTTAAAGCCACCATGAGGGGGGTGTTCACTAAGGAGACGTGAAGCGGGCGGAACTTGACGCTGCCGCTGCTGAACAGCTTTATGTACAAAACCCATCCCCCGATACCTATAGCTCGTGGCAGGACCTGACGAGACAATATAAGCTACTGCTGACTGATCAGACCTTGAAAAAGCAATTGCAACAGACCAGATCCATTTTTGAATTTGGTGACAAGGGTGGGCGCTTGCTGGCCTTTTTGGCGAGACCTATGTATGCCCCTACCTCGGTACTGCAACTTAGACGCCCAGAGGGTGATTTAGTGAGCGATTCCCAGGGTATCCTATCCACGTTCCTAGACTTTAATGATAATTTATATCAATCCCAATCTGGGTGTACTGATCAGGAACTTTCCTCCTATCTAGACAACATGACTCTCCCATCCTTGACGTTGGGAGACAGTGCTGCTCTGGAACAATCCATCACAATTTAAGAAATGGCTGTTTCCATTTCCTCCTTTAAACCGGGTAAGTCGCCTGGATTGGATGGTTTCCCGGCGGAATAGTATCAGCTACACAAAGCGAGCCTAGTTCCCCGTCTTCAGACAGTACTTATAGCAGCAGAAAAAGAGGGTATTTTGCCAGAATCCAATGCGTGAGGCCCTGATTGTAGTCATTCCAAAGCCAGGTAAGGATTCGATGGAGTGTGAGTCATACAGACAGTGGCGGCCCGTCCATAGGGGGTAGCCTGGGCTTTTGACAAAAAAAAATAAAAAAAAATGTCACTTTAAGAGCGTCCGGGCGCCGGACACACGGCAGTCTATGGGAAGCTTCCCAGCTTGCAATCAGCTGATTGCAAACTGGGAAGCTGATTTGTTCGTGTTTAGGGTGTGTGCAGGGCGCAAGCTGTGCGCCCGCACACACTCCCACTCGCCACTGATTTGTCCCTGGCTCCTGCCCTGTCTTTTTTATTGGCCAGACCCGAGGGTGATTGGGCGGTGCTTTTTCGGCACTGCCGCGTCACTTTCAGTTTCCCGGCACTCGGCAGGCTCGCTGACTGCGACTTGTGGAGTGCGGACTTCGGAGAGTAAGGCAAGGACCGGGACCCTTTTGTAAGGCGAGGATCGCAGTGGCAGCGGATGGATGGATACAGAGCTGCAGCTGGCAGTGTACCAGAGAGCACCAGTTGAGTGCGGGGATCGGAGAGGTCAGGAATACTTCCCTATTTGCTGTTGGCGGCATTGCATGTGCCGCATGTCTCTGTCTCTCTCTCTCTCTCTCTCAGCAGTCAGCACCATCATGCTTCCAGGCAGCTTTCTCCTCCTCGGTCTCCTCTCCAGAGCAGCAAACCGAGTGTGTGACTGTTCCATCCAGTGAGCTGAGCAGTGAGTACTGTGTCCTGCCCCGATCCTGCCACCCCTCCACCCCCTCTGATCACTTTTCACAGCTGCTGCAGAGCTTCATGAGAGGGGAGGGGCTGCTGAGTGTTGTGGTTCGTGGCAGTGACTGGCAGCTGTGGGGTTTCTCCACCCTAAACACCCCCCCTGCATCTCCACCCTAAACGGTGACAGTGGTGACAATGGGCACAGTGACAACAATTAAAGGGCACAGTCACAGTGACATGCACAGTGGCAAAAATGGGAACAGTGGTGACAATGGGCACAGTGGCAACAATTAAAGGGCACAGTGACATGCACAGTGGCAAAAATGGGCACAGTGGTGACAATGGGCACAGTGGCAACCATTAAAGGGCACAGTGACATGCACAGTGGCAAAAATGGGCACAGTGGTGACAATGGGCACAGTGGCAACAATTAAAGGGCACAGTGACATGCACAGTGGCATCAATGGGCACAGTGGTGACAATGGGCACAGTGGAAACAATTAAAGGGCACAGTGGCAACAATGGGCACAGTGGCGACAATTAAAGGGTACAGTGGTGACAATTGGCACAGTAGCGACAATTGAGGGGCACAGTGGCTGCGTTTGATGGCATGGCACAGTGACTGCATTTGATGGCATGACACAGTGGTGCGAATTGATGGCATAGTGACTGCATTTGATGGCATGGCACAGTGGTGACAATTGATGGCACAGTGGCTGTGTTTGATCGCATGGCACAGTGACTGCGTTTGATGGCATGGCACAGTGGCTGTGTTTGATGGCATGGCACAATGACTGCGTTTGATGGCATGGCACAGTGACTGCATTTGATGGCATGGCACAGTGGTGCGAATTGATGGCATAGTGACTGCATTTGATGGCATGGCACAGTGGTGACAATTGATGGCACAGTGGCTGTGTTTGATGGCATGGCACAGTGACTGCGTTTGATGGCATGGCACAGTGGCTGCGTTTGATGGCATGGCACAGTGGCTGCGTTTGATGGCATGGCACAATGATTGCATTTGATGGCATGGCACAGTGGTGCGAATTGATGGCATAGCACAGTGGTGATAATTGATGGCACAGTGGCTGCGTTTGATGGCATGGCACAGTGGCTGCGTTTGATGGCATGGCACAGTGGCTGCGTTTGATGGCATGGCACAGTGACTGCGTTTGATGGCATGGCACAGTGACTGCGTTTGATGGCATGGCACAGTGACTGCGTTTGATGGCATGGCACAGTGACTGCGTTTGATGGCATGGCACAGTGGTGCGAATTGATGGCATAGTGACTGCATGGCACAGTGGTGACAATTGATGGCACAGTGGCTGTGTTTGATGGCATGGCACAGTGGCTGCGTTTGATGGCATGGCACAGTGGCTGCGTTTGATGGCATGGCACAGTGGCTGCGTTTGATGGCATGGCACAGTGGCTGCGTTTGATGGCATGGCACAGTGGCTGCGTTTGATGGCATGGCACAGTGGCTGCGTTTGATGGCATGGCACAGTGGCTGCGTTTGATGGCATGGCACAGTGGCTGCGTTTGATGGCATGGCACAGTGGCTGCGTTTGATGGCATGGCACAGTGGCTGCGTTTGATGGCATGGCACAGTGGCTGCGTTTGATGGCATGGCACAGTGGCTGCGTTTGATGGCATGGCACAGTGGCTGCGTTCAATGGCATGGCACAGTGGTGCGAATTGATAACATAGTGACTGCATTTGATGGCATGGCACAGTGGTGATAATTGATGGCACAGTGGCTGCGTTTGATGGCATGGCACAGTGGTGACAATTGATGGGCACAGTGAGGCTGCAATTTTTTTTTTCCGTTTGCGCCCCCTCAAAATTTTTGAGCACCAGCCGCCACTGCATACAGACCGATCTCGTTGATCAACACTGATGTCAAAATATTGGCCAAAATTTTGGCCGGTAGATTGCAGTCGGTGATACTTAAACTGATCAACTCGGATCAAATGGGTACTCGATGTACCCAAATGAACCTTAGGCGGTTGTATGTCAATTTACAAACGCCTCGCGTCAATGTAGGTAAACGAGTGGTGGCATCACTCGATACAAAAAAGTGTTTGATTCGGTCGAATAGAATTATCTCTTTGCCCTACTTTTGAAATTAGGCTTCAGACCGCGATTTGTAAACTGGGTTAGGCAACTTTACAGTGAACCTAGGGCTAGTATTAGGGTCAATGGACTTATCTCAAATTCATTTAAGATTGGTAGGGGGACGAGGCAGGGCTGTCCCCTGTCTCCACTTTTGTTTGCATTGGCCATAGAGCCTCTTGCGGTTAGGCTTAGACGTCAGGCTGACATCAAAGGGCTGTTGGTTGGGGACATGGAGGAACGTGTATCATTATACGCGGACAATATGCTGCTGTACTTGGGAGATCCAGACATCTCCTTGTCTACTGCATTTTCCCTGATACAAGAGTTGGGAGATTTCTCTGGATTTAGAATCAATTGGTTTAACCACTTAAACCCCGGACCAAAATGCAGCTAAAAGACCAGGCTAGGTTTTGCGATTCGGCACTGCGTCGCTTTAACAGACAATTGCGCGGTCGTGCGACATGGCTCCCAAACAAAATTGACGTCCTTTTTTTCCCACAAATAGAGCTTTCTTTTGGTGGTGTTTGATCACCTCTGCGGTTTTTATTTTTTGCGCTATAAACAAAAATAGAGCGACAGTTTTGAAAAAAATGCAATATTTTTTACTTTTTTCTATAATAAATATCCCCCACAAATATATTAAAAAAAACATTTTTTTTCCTCAGTTTAGGCCGATACGTATTCTTCTACATATTTTTGGTAAAAAAAATTGCAATAAGTGTATCGGTTGGTTTGTGCAAAATTTATAGCGTTTACAAAATAGGGGATAGTTTTATTGCATTTTTATTATTATTTTTTTTTTTTTTACTACTAATGGCGCGATCAGCGATTTTTTTCGTGGCTGCGACAATATGGCGGACACTTTGAACAATTTTGACACATTTTTGGGACCATTGTCATTTTCACAGCAAAAAATGCATTTAAATTGCATTGTTTATTGTGAAAATGACAGTTGCAGTCTGGGAGTTAACCACAGGAGGCGCTGAAGGAGTTATGTTTAACCTAGTGTGTGTTTACAACTGTAGGGGGATGTGGCTGTAGGTCTGACGTCTTCGATTGTGTCTCCCTATAAAAGGGATGACACATTCGATGCAGCCGCCACAGTGAAGCACAGGAAAGCTGTGTTTACATACAGCTCTCCCCGTTCTTCAGCTCCGGGGAGCGATCGCGAGGGGGTGGCTAGAAACGAATACTTATAGAATTGTCAATAGATACGTTTTCTGAGGTGAACTTCTGGCCTGTGATTAGGGACTTCAGAGACAGGGTACAGAAATGGAAGGATCTCCCGCTTACGTTGTTGGGTAGGGCCAATTTATTTAAAATAATTTTTCTCCCGAAATTTTTGTATGTTCTCTCTAACGCCCCATTATATATCCCTAGGAAGACATTCAGATACATTGACTTCCTGCTGACCTCTTTCTTGTGGGGCGGTCCGGGTGTCGCTGACCGTCTTGCAGTTGCCGGTAGGGAGGGGAGGTCTGGCGATTCCCGACCTCTGTTTGTACTACTTGGCGTCACAGCTGGTCCAGGCTCACTGGCGAATGTTCCCGCAGCTGAACAATGCCTCTACTGCGGTGGAGGCGGCTGCGGCGACTTCTTACGAGACGCTGTTGCACTTTTTCTATAGGGGGGAGGTCTCCACGGTGGGTGGAATGGCTGTGCTCAAATCGGCTAAGCGGGTACTTGAGATTTGTATGAAACATATACAGGATGGTCCCTTGCACTTATCACCCAACGCCCCACTATGGTTTAATCCCAGACTGACTAATTTTTCTGCTAGATGACGGTCATAGATGGGCCAAATTTGGTCTTGTCTATCTGCACCAACTATTTGATAAGGGGGAACTCAAAACATTTGCGCAATTAAAGAGAGAGATGGGTGTTCCTGGTTATTCCACTACACCAGGCTGAAGCGCGCTGCTCGTGCTCAATTTTGTGCGGGGCCTGTTATTTTGGAAAACACTAAGTTGGAAGTATTGATTGTAGAACCTGAACACACCAAACAAATTTCTGTTTATTATGCTGTACTCATGGGAAGGAAGCAGCCGAGAGCGGAGAAATTGAGACTGAAATGGACTGCTGTGATTCCTGAATTGACTGAAACTCAGTGGGAGGGGGTTTTGATGTCTTATCTACCTACAGTAATTTCTGCTAGGGACAAACTAATACAACTGAGGTACCTGCACCAAATGTATTACACACCACACAGATTATATAGGATGGGCAGAAGAGATGACCCTATTTGTCATAAGTGTCTGGTGGCGGAAGGTACTTTTATTCACATGGTGTGGGAGTGTAATAGGATACTACCATTGTGGTCGCAGGTAACCCAGTTTATGGCGGATACTTTTGATCTCCCGAACATATGTAGTCCACTTTTGGGCCTCCTAGGTATTATAGAAGGAATTGGCTAAAGGCTAGTAAATTTGGACTTTGAAGGCACACGGTACATATGGTAAGAAAGCTAAATAAATTTTTCTCTATCGTACATCACGGGACACAGAGCTGGTTCAATAATTACTAAGTGGGTTATATAGTCTACCTTCAGGTGATGGACACTGGCACTCTCAAACAGGAAGTTCCCTCCCTATATAACCCCCTCCCCTACAGGAAGTACCTCAGTTTTTTTGCCAGTGTCTTAGGTGTTGGTCACGTTTGGATAGTCATGCTGTAAGGGTCCTTGGGGCCTAGGCAGGATAGGAGCTTCATAGCCAAAGTGGACCGTACCCGGGCCTCGGTGTGAAGAACGAGGTTTGGCCTATAATGCCTCTCTTCGCTTTGTGCCTTCTAAGGACCGAATGTTTTTCTGCTGCCATGGTGCTATATAGGTCCAGGGGAGTGGTGCTCCTATTCACAGGACCCCGGTCCCTGAAGGTCTTTGACAAAAACCCACGGTGAGGGGTGAAGGCTGGGCCTCTTGCTTTTTTGCAATACCTTGCGGCGTGGAAAGGTAAGCTTAGGAGGTACTTATGGAACTTGGTTCAAAGGTAAGGCTTCCTTTATTGGAGTTGTATGAGTTTGCCTGTTAAATTTGCTTCTATGCATAAGGCATATGTGTCCACTATGTCTTTTTAGACAGGATGGTCTCTGTATCTACCCATACATTTATTCCCCTGGCCGGGTCCCAGTTCTCGGGGTGGTATACTGGTAATCAGTATTTTATGTTTGTGTTACCCTGCTGTATGTACCTGTTATCCGTATATCTAACGCAGAGTTTCATTCTGGCGCCACGGGACCGCTCCAGCTGCTCCTCGCCCTGAACGCTGTCCTCCCTCTGCTGTCTCCATCTTGGACGTATCGTGCGTACGCGCGTACACCGCTCTTGATTTATACGTTCAGGAGGCGTGGCTGTTAGAGGGAGGAAGGGGCGGGCTACGTCCTCTCCCCAGCGTGGTGACACGGTAGTTCACATAAAGGGCTGAGCTAACCCAGCAGTCGGCTGGGACACAGAACGCTGGGTGGTCCACAGGTCTATTGGAGCTCAGGGAGCAGTGACAGGACAGTGGCTCAGACGGATGCAGCCGTTTTTTCTTCAGCTAGATTAGGCTGTTAAACTAGACCCCATAGGGGACCAGGCCTGTTAGGCATACCTTAACCTCTTAGTACCTGGAGCAGTATGGCGCCTAAGGGGTCGGGGACTGCAAAGAATGCAAAAGCTACTAAAAAACCTAGGGGTTCCCCATCTGGTTCAGAGGACCTTGGTAATCCCTCTATGGTACAGTTCTCCCCTGAGATGCCAGATATTACTGCCACAGGCGAGCCATCGGAGCCGGGTGCGGTGGCTAGCCCAACACTTCCCTCCCCTGTCTATGTCACTGAACAGGTGTTGGCTTCTACCCTTGGGGGGCTGGAGCAAAGGCTTACAGCCTTAATTGCGGCTTCCTTATCTGATAGCAAGCGGGCTAGATCCCCCTCTCCCCGGGGCCAGTCTTTGGGCCCTATGAATTTTTCCTTGGAAGAAGAATTTTTAGGGGATCAGCCTGATGAGGAACAGGAGGGGTCTGGCTCAGAGGAGTCAACCATTGAGGAACCTTTCTCTGCATCCCAAGCTGAAAAGCTTTGGATCCAGTCTTTGACGGATATGGTTCGCTCAGCATTTAATTTGCCTCTCCCAGAACCAGCGGTTAATGCTGTGTCCTCCTTGGGCTCCCTAAAAGCTCCACAGTCTGGGTTTTTCTTCCCAGTTCATCTCTTCTCGAGGACTTGATTTATCAGGACTGGGTTCGTCCTGACAGGATGTTTGTTCCTCCTAAGAGGTTTTCAGTTCTCTACCCGATGGAGGAGAAGTTCACCAAGAAGTGGTCGATCCCGGTTGTGGACGCAGCGGTGGCATGTGTGAATAAAACCTTGACCTGCCCTGTGGATAACTTCCAGATGTTTAAGGATCCGGCCGATAAGCGGTTAGAGACTCTGCTGAAGGCATCTTTTAATACAGTAGGGGCTCTAGTTCAGCCTGCTATAGCAGCCATTGGGGTTTGCCAGGCCTTAAAGGACCAGGCAAAGCAGGTTCTGAAGGACCTACCTGATCAGCAGGCTCAGGATTTGGCGGATCTACCCAGAGCTTTATGCTTTGCGGTTGATACCATGAAAGACTCCATTCAGCAGGCATCATGGCTATCATTATTTTTTGGTACACATGAGACGCCTCCTATGGTTGAAGAATTGGTCAGCTGAAGCCCCCTACAAAAAACTGCTAGCAGGATTTCCCTTTCACGGGGAAAGGTTATTCGGTGAGGAGCTGGATAAATACATCCAGAGGATCTCTAGCGGAAAGAGTACCCTATTGCCAGTCAAATAGAAGGTTCAGGGTCCTCCTCCCAAGCGGCCGGCGGCCCCCACTTTGGGTCCTTCGGCCTTTAGGCAGTATCGACGGCAGTCCAAACATGTCCGGCGAGCCTCAGGGTCAGGTACATGGCAACAGGAGGCCCTGGATCCGCAAGCCTGCCCCTAAGGCGTCCTTATGAAGCATTGCCCCCGCTCTCTCGGGTGGGGGGAAGGCTCCAAGGTTTTGCGCCTGCTTGGCAAAGGGAGGTATCCGACGAATGGGTCCTCTCAACCATCTCGCGGGGTTACCAGCTGGAGTTTCTGGGGTTTCCCCCTCCTCGCTTTCTGGTTTCAAATTTACCAGGGGACCCCAGAAAAAGAGGGTCTCTCTTGATGGCCCTGGATCGACTCTTGCTCCAAGGAGTGATTGTCGAGGTGCCAGCTCAGGAACAGGGACTAGGGTTCTACTTGAACCTCTTCATTGTTCCAAACCTGAATGGCGATGTCAGGCCAATCTTAGATCTAAGGGGCCTAAACCAGTATCTAAGAGTTCGTTCATTTCGAATGGAGTCCATTCGTTCACTAGCTGCCGCTTTACTTGCAGAAGATTTTTTAGCGTCCATAGACATAAAGGACGCATACCTTCATGTCCCTATTTTTCCAGGGCATCACAGGTTTCTGCGATTTGCGATAGGCTCACGTCACTTTCAGTTCGTGGCTCTCCCCTTTGGGTTGGCCACGGCTCCTCGAGTCTTCACAAAGATTCTGGCACCCTTGTTAGCCAACCTAAGGGCCCATGGGAATTGCCATTCTGTCTTACCTGGACGATCTACTGTTAGTAGATCATTCAGCCCCAGGTTTGAATCAGGGTGTGCGTCTCACGCTTCAGTACCTGGAGTCCTTCGGTTAGGTCATAAACAGGGACAAATCAGCCTGGGAGCCAACAAAGAGATTGGAGTATCTTGGCATGTTCCTCGATACCCACCTCCAGAGGGTGTTTTTGCCCCAAGCAAAGATCTGCTCCATAAGAGAACTAATTTTATCGGTGCTAAGCAAGGAGAGACCATCGGTCCGCATCTGCATGCGACTGATGGGGAAGCTGGTGGCAACCTTCGAGGCAGTACCTTATGCGCAGTTCCATACAAGACGATTACAGGGGGCCATCTTGTCAGCCTGGAACAAAAGGTTGCAAGCATTGGATTAATTATCCAATGGTTCTGTCCCCGTCCGTTCGACGGGCTCTGGCTTGGTGGTTAGTCCCCCAGAATGTTCAGAAGGGGAAATCCTTCAGCCCAGTCTCCTGGAAAATAATAAGCACAGAAGCCAGCCTGTCGGGCTGGGGGGCAGTCATGGGGGAACTTTCCCTGCAGGGGAGCTGGTCAAGAACAGAAGATTCGCTCCCCATCAACCTGTTGGAGATCCGGGCAGTTTATCTAGCCCTCAGGGCTTGGACAAGCAAGCTACAGGGATGCCCAGTCAGGGTGCAGTCTGACAATGTCACGGCGGTGGCATATATAAACCATCAGGGAGGCACCAGGAGTCGGGCTGCTCAGACGGAGGTAAACCAGGTCCTCACTTGGGCAGAAGCCCATGGTCCCTGCATCTCAGCAGTCTATATCCCGGGCATAGAAAATTGGCAAGCCGATTATCTCAGTCAGCAACAGCTTGTGCCAGGGGAACGGTGTCTCCATCCCGCAGTCTTTCAGGAGATTTGCCGAAGGTTGGGCACCCTGGATGTGGACCTTATGGCATCGAGGTTCAACACAAGGTTGAGGAGATTTGTGTCTCGGACAAGGGATCCCTGGGCGTGCGAAACGGATGCGTTGGTGTGCCCTTGGACGCAGTTCTCCCTTTTTTACGCATTCCCTCCTCTTCAGCTGTTGCGCCAGTTACTACGGAGAATCCGGATGGAGAACAAACCGGTAATTCTAGTGGCCCCAGCTTGGCCCCGCAGGGCATGGTTTTCCCTCATTGTAAGGATGGCGGTAGGAGAACCTTGGTCGCTCCCGCTCCGGCCAGACCTACTTTCACAAGGGCCGATCTTCCACCCTTCTTTTCGGTCGCTAAATTTGACGGCCTAGCGGTTGAATCCTATATCCTAAGTAAGAGGGGTCTTTCCAACCCAGTGGTCTCTACTCTAATCAATGCCAGGATGCCAGTTTCTAGACTGATTTATTATAGGGTGTGGAAGTCTTACTTAGCCTACTGTGATGCCAGGGGTTGGCATCCGCGTAAATTTCTCATTGGCAGGGTCTTGGATTTTCTCCAGCAGGGTGTGCGGTTGAAGTTGGCCGTCGGCACCATTAGGGGGCAGGTCTCGGCCTTGTCCATTTTGTTTCAAAGGCCATTAGCTACCCACTCCCTTGTCAAGTCCTTTATGCAGGGGGTTTTACGCGTTAATCCCCCGGTCAGGCGCCCGTCATGCCCTTGGGACCTAAACCTGGTTCTTTCTGCATTACAAAGACAGCCGTTTGAACCCTTGAATCAGATCCAGTTGATCTTGTTAACCAGGAAGCTAGTGTTTCTGGTAGTCATGGTGTCCGCTAGAAGGGTTTCTGAGCTAGCTGCGCTTTCTTGGGAGGAACCATACTTGGTGCTTCATAAGGACAGGGTCGTGTTCTGACCCCACCCATCCTTCCTCCCAAAGGTAGTGTCCGGGTTCCACTTAAACCAGGATTTGATCCTTCCTTCCTTCTTTCCTAATCCGGTTTCCCAGATAGAAAGGTCATTACATACCTTGGATTTGGTTAGGGCTATCAGGGTCTATATCAGGGCTACTCCCCAGGTTAGAAAGACCAATGTCCTTTTTATTCTGCCAGAAGGGCCCAGGAAGGGCCAGGCAGCCTCGAAGGCCACAATTTCTAGGTGGATTCGGCAGGCAATCTCTCAGGCCTACGGTCTAAAAGGGAGGGACCCCCCAGTTTCAGTGAGGGCTCATTCTACCAGGGCTGTGGGATCTTCTTGGGCAGTTCATCATCAGGTCCCCATGACTCAGGTCTGTAAGGCGGCGACCTGGTCGTCTGTTCACACTTTCACAAAATGTTACCATTTGGATATTAGGGGACACACAGACATGGCCTTTGGGCATGCTGTACTGCAGGCTGCAGTATAGTTGTTTATGTCTGGTGGCTCCCATGTTTTTTTGCACTTGCATGTGCCCCCCCCCCCCTCAGGTGGCATTGATGTGGGACATCCCACTTAGTAATTATTGAACCAGCTCTGTGTCCCGTGATGTACGATAGAGAAAAAGGGATTTTTTATAACAACAGCTTACCTGTAAAATCCTTTTCTCGTAGTACATCACGGGACACAGAGCACCCGCCCCTCTTGGGGAATATTTGGAATACTTTGCTACAAAACTGAGGTACTTCCTGTAGCGGAGGGGGTTATATAGGGAGGGAACTTCCTGTTTGAGAGTGCCAGTGTCCATCACCTGAAGGTAGACTATATAACCCACTTAGTAATTATTGAACCAGCTCTGTGTCCTGTAATGTACTACGAGAAAAGGATTTTACAGGTAAGCTGTTATAAAAAATCCCTTTATTTTATAAGAATGTCATAAAAAACAGTTACAAACATAAAATCAGAGAAATCAAGAAAATAATTGGTCCACATAGGTTGTCACAATAATGATACAGTTCTACTATAGAAGGCTCAAATACAAAGCATGATTGTAAAGTTGACTGTATAGTGTGTAACCGAGTGGTAGTTCAGAGGAACAGGAGGGCTCGCTCTACATGTTACGCGCTATAGATAGCGCTTCCTCAGGAGCACAGACAATTCAATAAAGGGTTAACCGCGTTGAGGGTAGACAACACTCGGTCTTTTTTAACCTAACTTTAGCTATAGTTCAAAAGAGTACTATTCAAGCCAGTTAGGGGGAAAATATCATGTTGCGTTGGATGATACGGCGGTCAATTGCTGGTAAGCAAGAGAGAAATGGTTGTATTCCAGAGGTATATATACGGATGGTCAGGCAGTAGGCTAGGTATGGTAGGCCGCACACCAGTGAACAGGGGGATAAGCCTGACTCACTGATAACTAGCTTGAAGTTCTCTATTCCAAATGAATGGAAATGGATACAAGCAATAGTAATAGAAGGGTCCTTAACCACTTGCCGTCGCCGCACCGTCGAAATACGTCCACAAGGTGGCTCTCCTAGGCGAGATCACGTTATATGACGTCCTGCCTATTAGACGCCCCCCGCTCGCCCCCGACTCCCGTGCGTGTGCCCGGCGGGCGCGATCGCCGCTGGGCACACGCGATCGCTCGGTACAGAGCGGGGAACGGGAGCTGTGTGTGTAAACACACAGCTCTCGTTCCTGTCAGCAGGGGAAATGCTGATTTTCTGTTCATACAATGTATGAACAGAAGATCAGTGTTTCCCCTAGTGAGGCCACCCCCCCCCCCCCCCCCCACAGTAAGAACACACCCAGGCATACTTAACCCCTTCCCCGCCCCCTAGTGTTAACCCCTTCACTGCCAGTGGCATTTTTATAGTAATCTAATGCATTTTTATAGCACTGATCGCTATAAAAATGCCAATGGTCCCAAAAATGTGTCAAAAATGTCCGAAGTGTCCGCCATAATGTCGCAATACCGAAAAAAAAATCGCTGATCGCCGCCATTACTAGTAAAAAAAAATATTAATAAAAATGCCATAAAAATACCCCCTATTTTGTAAACGCTATAACTTTTGCGCAAACCAATCAATAAACGCTTATTGCGATTTTTTTTTTACGAAAAATATGTAGAAGAATACGTATCGGCCTAAATTGAGGAAAAAAAATGTTTTTTTATATATTTTTGGGGGATATTTATTACAGCAAAAAGTAAAAAATATTCATTTTTTTCAAAATTGTCGTTCTATTTTTGTTTATAGCGCAAAAAATAAAAAACGCAGAGGTGATCAAATACCACCAAAAGAAAGCTCTATTTGTGGGAAAAAAAGGACGCCAATTTTGTTTGGGAGCCACGTCGCATGACCGCGCAATTGTCTGTTAAAGCGACGCAGTCCCGAATCGCAAAAAGTACTCTGGTCTTTGGACAGCAATATGGTGGTTAAAGCCCAAAGGCTTCCTGTACAGCCGTGTTATTTGCCCCTGGTTTATGGAGGACGCCTATCGGGATGGTGGCACACCGACTACTGGTAAATCCGCAGTGTCACCCTGTTTTGAATGTACGTTAAACATAGGCCTATTTTCCTTCATAAATAGGTATTATAGAAGATGAAGTAATGAGTAATAATATGCAAAGATTCTTGGGGCTGCTCTTTTACTATGTCAGGAAATTGATTGTCTTAAACTGGGTGAAGAGGGATTATATTACTCTATCTGCTTGGAATGGCCTGGTTAATTATAAAATGACTTATGAGGTAAGAGGCAGTAGGAAACAATTTCATAAAGTATGGGGTAGATGGGTGGACTCCAAGGACACCACTCCTGGGATGTTTAAGGGGAACTTATCTTTGGTTGAACTGAACGTTGCTCAATGTGAATTGATAGGGGGGAGTACTGTGGGGGTTGGGGAGACAACGGCACACAACACACTGGTTTAGGAGGTGCTCACCTCCATGGTTTATGTTCTTGTTCCTTTTTTGTCTTTTTATTTTTTGGTCTATATTCCTTGACCTGTTTTTTTTTTCTTTTCAGTGCTCTGTGTCTATTTTCCATAATATAAGTTGATGTAATGTACTGTACACCTATGACTGGAGTGCAATGTTTTATAATTTCAATACGGCAGGAAAATGCTATTTGCACTTACATAACTATCCATGTTGGGATTGTTTCTGAAATGATACTGTATGTGGAGATAGAGAAACAGGGGATTTTGTCTCCTTACATTTTAGGGATGTTTACAATTATGTTTGTACCTTGTGTACTCTGATATTCTCTTTGTGTGTGTACTTGGCAAATAAAAACCTTTAAAAAAAAAAAAAAAAAAATATATATATATATATATATATATATATATATATATATATACACACAGTATCAGCGACAGCAAACGCACAACGCGATATAGTCAGACTATGAGCTTGATACAGGATATTGTCTGAGACTATGGACGTGATAAAAAAGATGGTCCAAGACTGTGGACATAATGCAAGGAATGTCTGTGGACATCATGTAAGGCAGGCATGTCCAAAGTCTGGCCCACGGACCAATTGCGGCCCGTGTTACGGTTTAATACAGCCCCAATGGTAATTTGGATATATATATATATCTTTTGTGGCCTCCAACGAATCACTGAGCGCCGTGCAACAAATTATATATACCGTATTTATTGTTCTGTTCTGACAGCCTCGGAGGGGACAGGGAGGGGGCAGGGTGAGCACCGTCAGATAAAATACAGTACAGGAGAATCTGCTGTTTACTCAGTGACCTCTGTAATAGAAAGTCCTGTCTCCTGGGCTTCCAATGGACTGTTCTGGCTATCATAGGAGGTGGGACTTTGTATTAAAGAGGCCCCGAGTAAACAGGAGATTCTTCTGTATGTAATCTGTTGGTGCTCGTACCGCCCCGCCTCCCTGTCCCCTTCAAGGCTGCAGATGGTCATCAATCAGGCTGCACTGATGGCAATGGTGAGGCTGCATTCATGGCAATGGTGAGGGTGCAGATAGGCACTGATTAGGCTGCATTGATGGTCACTGAACCTTATTTTGCTTTACAGTTCTTTCTTTAAAATTAAAAAAAAAATCCTGATACTTACCTCCTTAATGTGAAGGTGCATGTTATACGCAGATAAATATGGTATATCCAAATAGCATGCGCAAGCTCATCCTTAGACTCTTCACACACAGCCACAAAGATGAGAGAATTCTTGTTGGGCAGTGTATTAGTTAATTTTCATTTAGCTTTAATGGTTCAAAGAATGGCAAAATGGTCGGCCCTCACGCATGTTCACTTCATCAAATTTGGCCCTCTTTGAAAAAAGTTTTGGACAGCCCTGATGTAAGGGATATGACCAGAGACTATAGACATACTACAGGAGATGGTCAGACACTGTGAACATGCTATAGGAGTTTTGGAGATTGTAAACATGCTTTAAGCCAGGTTCACACTAGCTGCGGCCACGGCTCACAGCAGGGGGTGCGGTGCGTCCCTGTTCTCCGTTTCAGGTGTGAACCAGGACCAAATTTTTTCCTGAATTCAGACCTGAAATGGAGCCAAAGATGCACAGGACCCTTTTCCAGTGTGAGCCAGGCACAGTCTCCCTTCATGCAAAGAAATTCACATAAGAGTGAACCCAGCCTCAGAAGAAAAGCCTAAACTTGAGACAAATTACATGAAACTGGTAAAAAACACTACTATAACAGTGCACTAGGGAAACACAGATCAGTGTCGTCAGGGGCCCCTAAAAAAAATGCCAATGATAGAGAAGTATATTAAAATAGATGAGGCAGAGGATTGCATGCCGTTATTTATACATAATTTGTTGTGCCTAAATCTGCAAAATCCCTGCTGGGCATTAGGTAAATTTGAATTATCTTCCATCACCTGTCATACATCCTACTCACCAGACTTCCATGACCTCTATTACAGGTAGTCATAAAGCACATATGGGTATATTCAGCAGGAGTTGTGCACGATCCCAATGATGATCCCAGCGTTTAAACGACCTCCAGGACACACACACCAAAGTGAATCCAGATTGTTTGAGCAAGTTCCCAGGAATAAACTATTTGAAGGGAGTTGTCCAATGGTTAGTGGGAACATTTTTAAAGAAAGGGTTTCCATAGTGAAGTTTGTTACAGTTTTATTAAAAAAAACTGATAAAAACAGCAAATTCTTGCATCTTAAAAATTCATGTGCATGGAAACACTGTGGTGCGTTCCAGCTGCGCTTAAAAAACGGCAGGAATTACTAATCACAATCAAGCACCCTACCGGTTTACACACCAATGTCTTCAGGGGTCATGTGACTGAATTATTTAGAATTTCAGAAGCATATCCACACTGTTGAGCTCCTGCTGCCTCTTTGCAGCCACTTTGAGTCTGAAAAAGATTGAAAATTAAAAAATCTCAACAAATCCTCTAAAATCCTACCATCTCGTGGACAAACAACAAATAACAGGGAATAAAATAGGGAGATATTTTGGGAAAACATATCACTACCATCTAGTGGCTATAAAGAGAGAGAAAAAAATATTCACATTTTTATACTGCCATCTTGTGGGGAATAAGGATATATTTTAGAGTTAATTTTTTAAATATATAATGAGAAAAAATATATAACATTTATTTAAAAAAAAATATAATATTTAAAAAAATAAAATGAATATGCTTCTGAAATTCTAAATAATTCAGCGAGCATCTCTTTGACTTTAAGGTCTTCTATAGTTTTGGTATGTTTCTGCATTACTTTGAGTAGTATGGAAAGATTGCTCCGGATTGGACATCTCCTAACAGGCGGATTTGTATAAAAGCGGACCTGACGTTCATGATCACATGACTCTTGAAGACGGTGTGTACCAATGAAACTGGTAGGGTGCTTGATTGTGATACGTAATTTCCGCCGTTTTTGAAGCGCAGCTGGAATGCACCCCAGCATTTCCACGCACATGGATCTTTAAGTTGCAAGAATTTGCTGTTTTTATCTTTTTATCTGTTTTTTTGGAATAAAACAGTGACATACTTCACTATGGAAGCCCTTTCTTTTTTTCCCCACTAACCATTGGACAACTCCTTTCAAATAGTTTTTCCTGGGAACGTGCTCAAACGATCTGGATTCACTTTGGTGTGTGTCTCCTGGAGGTCGGTTCAAAAAGCTTGGATCATCATTGGGATCGTGCACAACTCCTGCTGGATATACCCATATGTGCTTTATGACTACCTGTAATAGGGGTCATGGAAGTCTGGTGAGTAGGATGTGTGAAGGTGGCGGTGGAAGGTATTTCAGTCAAATTTACCTACTGTCCAGCAGGGATTTGAAGATTGTGTACACTATCTGAAGAAGATGATACATTGTTTGAATATTCACTATTTGCACTACTGAACTTATTTAGTTTGGACTTTTTATACACATATTATCATATTATGTTGGTGCTCAGTTGAAATCATGTTTGCACTTTATTACGGAAGGAGCGCGGTTTAATCAATGTAGTATTGATTTCTACAATAAAAAAGCCTGTAAAGTTTGCGCTGAAAGATAAAAAGAAACATTGTATCATTTGGTTCTTTTAGATGAAAGGGATGAAATTCGGTCTGTAAATAAGGCCTTTTTAACCACTTAACCACTTACCCCCCCGGACCATATTGCTGCCCAAAGACCAGAGTACTGTTTGCGATTCGGGACTGTGTCGCTTTAACAGACAATTGCGCGGTCGTGCGACGTGGCTCCCAAACAAAATTGGCGTCCTTTTTTTCCCACAAATTAATATTTTTTACTTTTTGCCATAACAAATATCCCCCAAAAATATATAAAAAAACATTTTTTTTCCTCAGTTTAGGCCGATACGTATTCTTCTACCTATTTTTCGTTAAAAAAATCGCAATAAGCGTTTATTGATTGGTTTGCGCAAAAGTAATAGCGTTTACAAAATAGGGGGTATTTTTATGTCATTTTTATTAATATATTTGTTTTACTAGTAATGGCGGCGATCAGCGATTTTTTTTCGGTACTGCGACGTTATGGCGGACACTTTTGACACATTTTTGGGACCATTGGCATTTTTATAGCGATCAGTGCTATAAAAATGCATTGGATTACTATAAAAATGCCACTGGCAGTGAAGGGGTTAACACTAGGGGGTGGGGAAGGGGTTAAGTATGTCCCTTGTGTGTTCTTACTGTGGGGGGGGGTGGCCTCACTAGGGGAAACACTGATCTTCTGTTCATACATTGTATGAACAGAAGATCAGCGTTTCCCCCGCTGATAGGACCCGGAGCTGTGTGTTTACACACACAGCTCCCGGTCCCCGCTCTGTAACGAGCGATCGCGTGTGCCCGGCGGCGATCGCGCCCGCCGGGCACACGCACGGGAGTCGGGGGCCAGTGGCGGCGCGCGCGCCCTATTGGCGGCTCAAAGAGCCGGCGTAGAATGACGTGGTCTCGCCCAGGAGAGCCGACCTGCCGCCGTAGAATGACGGCGGCTGGTCGGCTAGTGGTTAAGCACGTCAATACAGGGCGCTTATACACCCTTCCTGCTCAGACCAATTTTCAGGTTTCAGTGCTCTCACACTTTGAATGACAGGCCGGGTTCACACTTATACGACATGACAGTCGTACGACTGTGGACTGTGGACATCAGTCTGACTTCCATGAACGGGGCTCCGACTTTGATCCCGACAATGCCCGGCACTTTGTGTCTGGTATGAATCTTTAGGGGAAACTTCATACCAACTAAAAAATCGACGTGGGTTCCACCCAAAATCCATACCAGGCCACATGACCTCAACATGGGGGTGTGGATGCTTTGGGGACAGGGGGGCCCTGTGCCCCTTACCCCAAAGCACCTTGTCCACATGTTGATGAGGGCAAGGGCCCTTTCCCAACAACCTTGGCCATTGGTTGTTGGGGTCTGTGGAGGGGGCTTATCTGAATCTGGAAGCCCCATTTAACAAGGGGGCACCAGATCCTGGCCTTCCACCCTATGTGAATGAGTACGGAGTACATTGTACCCCTACCCATTCACCTAAAAAAGTGTCAAAAATAAAACGCTGTACAATGGTTTTGAAAGTAATTAAGGCAGCTCCGGCGTCTCTTACGATTTCTTCTCCCCTCTCCGTCTCTCGTCCCTCCTCCTAATGTTGCCTTGACTCGCTCTCCCGGTGTAATGCCAGATCCGCCGTGTGTTATGACTTCTAAAGGCATGGGGCGGGGCCATCCGATGATGTCACATGGAGACCCAACCCATTATAACGTCACCACCCCACCATTCCCCCGGCGGTGACGTCATAAGGGGGCATGGCCTTTGTATGATGTCACCGGATGGCCCACCCCATGTCTTTATAAGTCATAGCACATGGCGGATCTGGTATTACACCGGGAGAGGGCGTCAAGGCAACAGAGGGAGAAGACAGCGCAGAGAGGAGACCCGCCAGAGGCAGAAAACAGCGGACAGAGGGAGAAGAACCGAAGAGGGCTAGAAGACCTAACCAGACAGTGGAGGAGAAACAGAGAGGGGAGAAGAACCGGCAGAGGCAGAAAACATAAGCAGTGAAGGGAGAAGAGCTGGAGATGGGAGAAGAAATCGGAAGTGATGCCAGAGCTTAATAAATTACTTTAAAAGCCTGTGTTTTATTTTTGACTTTTTTTTTGGTGAATAGGTAGGGGTACAATGTACCCCATACTCATTCACATAGGGTATTAGTACTCCTTGTTAAAGGGGGCTTTCAGATTCTGACAAGCCCCCCACCCGCAGACCTCGACAACCAACGGCCAGGGTTGTCGGGAAGAGGGGGAACAAGGTGCTTTGGGGTAGGGGCCCCCCACCCCCCCCTGTTGAGGGCAAGCGGCCTGGTACGGATCAGAAGGAGGGGCGCTCACTCATCCCCACCCCCATTGCTGATTTGCTAGGCTGTGCGCTCGGATAAGAGTCTGGTATGGATTTTAGGGGGACCCCACGCTGTTTTGTCGGCGTGGGGGTTCTCCTTAAAATTCATGTCAGACCGAAGGATCTGGTATGGTCTTGAAGGGGGAACCCATGCCATTTTTTTTTCTTATTATTTGGCGTGGGGTTTCACCTCAAGATCTTCAGAGCACAAGTCGCATGCCAAAGTTGGATCAGTTAAGACGGTGATTCGACTTCAGTAATATTCAATGGGTTACAACCCATTAGGGAGAGGATCAAAGTCGGACTAGTTAAGACGGCTCTCACAGGGAAATATTGATTTTTCAGTCGTCATGCGACATGGGCTCCCAATGTTGGAGCGTTTGTTGTACAAGTGTGAACACAGCCTTTCTCAGTCATACTACACTGTACCCATATGAACATTTTTTATATATTTTTTTCTCACAAATAGAGCTTTCTTCTGGTGGTATTTAATCACTGCTGGGTTTTTCATTTTTTTTGCGATTTATAAGTCAAAAAAGAGCAACAAATTTGAGAAAAACCCCACTTCTTTTTTTTTTTTTTTAGTTTCTATTGTAAAATTTTGCAAATAAGTAATTTTTCTTCATAAATTTGGGCCAACATTTATACTGCTACATATCTATGGTAAAAATTAACCATATTAGTGGATATTTAGTCTGTGTGAAAGTTAGGGCCCTTTCACACGGGCGGACAAACGGTGCGTTTTTTACAAGTCCGTTTACGGACTTGTAATGCTTCCCTATGGGATTGCAGACGTTCGCGGATTGAGCATCCGCTAACTTCCGCCTCCGCAAAGATCCGCTTTTTCAGACGGAAGAAAACCCTATTTTTCTTCCGTCTGGCGGAACGGATCGGATGAATACTGACACACGGTCCGTATTCATCCGATTTCCCATAGGGGAGAGCGGAGGAAAGACAGTGCGGTCTCTGCACAGTGTGCGGGGACCGCCCTGTCCGCCGACAGCTCAGCGGGGATTTACGGATGATCCCCGCTGAGCAGACGGACACACACGGGGCGGATCAATACGGATCCGCTCCGTGTGAAAGAGCCCTTAGAGTCTACAAGCTATGGTGTCAATCATTGAAAATTGATCACACCTGATGTACTGATGGCCTATCTCATTTCATGAGATACTATCAAGCTAGAACAGTATAAATAACCCCCAAATTACCCCTTTTTGGAAAGTAGACAATCCAAGGTATTAAGAGGCATGGTGAGTTTTTTTAAGTTGTAATTTTTTCCCCACAATTCTTAGGAAAGTTAGGATTTTTTTTTTTTTTTACACAAAATTGTCATATTAACAAGTTATTTTTTTTCACACAGCACATGCATACTTGCAATTACACGCCAAAATACATTCTGCTACTCCTCCTGAGTATAGCGATACCAAATGTATGAGACTTTGAGTGAGTACCAGGACAGTGGAATTACCCACAAAATGACCCTATTTTGGAAAGCAGACACCCCACCGTATATTTTATGAGGCATTATGAGTGTTTTGAACTGGTACCGTATTTATCTTCGTATAGCGCGCCCCAGCGTATAGAGCGCACCCCCAACCTGGAAGGGAAATTTCCTGAAAAAAAGAAAATACTTAGTTTGAATGCCCCTCGTCGATGTCTTGCCGGCGTCCATCGGCAGCCTTGTCTGGTCCGGGGTCTGTCTGCGGCCCTGGTGGTGTCCTCCCCGCGTCTCCCGCGCTGTTTCTGAGTCGATCCCCGCTTCCCGCGCTGTTTGAACGCCGCCGCCGACATTTACCGAGCGCAGTACACTCGGGCACGCTCGGCTCCTTTCGCATAAAGGCTAGGAGGCGGCACAGGGCATGACCGCGAGGGGAGCCGAGCCTGGCCGTGTGTAAAGGAGTGTACTGCGCTCGGTATATGTCGGCGGTGGCGTTCAAACACAGCGCGGGAAGCGGGGATCGGTGTATATCGCGCACCCACGATTTTCCCCTTATTTTAAGGGGGGAAAAGTGCGCTGTATAAATACGGTAATTTTTTCCCACAAGTTTTCGGAAAATGTGGAAAGAAAATTAAAACTTTTTTTTTTTTCACAAAGTTATCAATTTATAAGATATTTCTTATACATAGCATGTACATAGCAAAAACGACATCCCAAAATGCATTCTCCTGCTACTCTTGAGTATGGGGATACCACATGTGTGAGACTTTTACACAGCCTGGCCACATACAGGGGCTCAACATTCAAGTAGCACATTGCAGACTTTCTAGGAGCTTAAAGCGGTGGTTCACCCTAATAAAACATTTTTTTTTTTCTATCATTAGGCATAGTAGCGCGAGCTACAGTATGCCTGTATTTATTTTTTTAGCCCGGTACTCACTGTGCAATCCTAGCGAGAGGATTCCGACTCCCCGCAGGGAATGGGCGTTCCTATCCAGAGGCAGCATGATTGACGGCCGGCTATGGCGCTTCACGCTTCTCCGGAAATAGCCGAAATAGGACTTTGCGCTTCACGGCGCCTGCGTATAGTCTGTGCGCAGGCGCCGTGAAGAGCCGAGACCTACTCCGGCTTTCTTCGGGGAGCGTGATATGCCATAGCCGGCCGTCAATCATGCTCCCTCTGGATAGGAACGCCCATTCCCCACGGGGAGTCGGAATCGTCTCGCTAGGATTGCACAGTGAGTACCGGGCTAAAAAAATAAATACAGGCATACTGTAGCTCGCGCTACTATGCCTAATTTAATGATGGAAAGTTGTCAATAAGGGTGAACCACCGCTTTACATTACACATATCATTTTCTGACTACCTATCACTCTTTTGAAAGCCCTAGAGCAAGAAGTACAATGCAAATGCCCAAAAAATTACCCCTATTTTTTAAAGCAAATACCCTAAGGTATATTCTATGTGGCATTATGAATTTTTTCAACATGTCATTTTATTCCACAAGTTTTGGAAAATATGGGGAAAAATGAAAACATATTTTTTAGGGCTGTTACTGATTAAAATTTTCGTGTGCGATTAATCAACTAATGTCGATTAATTATAACGCACATACATTTTTCGGATCACCAGTATATATAGTCCCCACTGTAATATCCACAGACATATACAAGGCCCTGGACCAGCTGGTCCGCTAGCCTAATATCTTTGGGAGGGAGTTGGTGCCCACTCAGTGAGTGTCTGAGACACCAGGGTAGTGGCCACAATAGGCCGCAAGGCAGACCCCAGCATGGTAAACATGGAACGGGTCAGTACTTCGGATCTTCTATCAGTCAGATCCATAAACTTCGGTCCGGGAAATCATTTCTTCCCTTCCAGTGGATGGTGATTACGACGGACACCAGCCTCACAGGCTGGTGGGCGTCTGGGGGGTCCAGTCAGCCCAGGGTCTCTGGACTTTAGAGGAATCTCGTCTGCCGATTAATGTCCTGGAACTTCGGGCGATCAGACTATGCCTCTCCTCGTGGTCACCTTTCCTTCTAATCCTGGGTTACTCTCCATTGCTTGCTACAACTGAAGACTCGCCGAATGGTGTAGACTTATATGGAGGAAGCCAAGGGGACCTTGTTTTCAAAAGCTTTGCCAGTGTCAAATTACCTGAAAGTATCAGTCTATAACTCGGGGTCTATGAATACTCAGCCTGTGTTGTGAACTGTACTCTAAGATATGTATTTCACAGGCAATTTAAAATACATTTTATTGTTTGGGGCATAGTGAGTGATCATCTGATTGCACCAAGGACCCCTAGCTGTTTGATATCTCACAAAAATGTGCCTGTAACTTGAAATTATCTTGCAGCTCATACACAGGTTTATTATCGTCAAAAATGGGCTGGTTAGGCTTCATTCACACCATCGTAAAAAAAAAACGCATAAACAAGTGTTATGTTTATTAAGTATCTTAATGCAGCTTCATTGTCTTCAATTGAACCATTCACACAGGTGCACTGCATTCAGATCTGTAACATAGAATCAAAAATCTCCATCTAAGAACATGCGCCTTATGCGTATAAACTTATGTGTACGCATTTGTAAGCATATAAAGTCTAAATCAGGGCTCGACAAATCCCGGGCGCCAGGTCGCCATGGCGACTAGAAATGGGGCCCTGGCGACTTGGCTTGGAAGGGGGGGCAAAAAAAAAAAAAAAAAAATTTTTTTTTTTTTTTTGAGCTGGGGCCATCTGGTGGTGAGCCGTTGGTATTACACGTTATTACCACCAGATGTGAGCTGGCGCCATCTGGTGGTGGCCGTTGGTATTACAAGTTAAGCATTACAAGTTAAACAGCAATTCTAATGTCATTTTTCACTATTTTCACTGCCATCTTCTTCCCTCTAATTAGAACCCCCAAACATTATATATATTTTTTATCCTAACACCCTAGAGAATAAAATGGCAAACGTTGCAATACTTTCTGTCATGCCCTATTTGCGCAGCGGTCTTACAAGCGCACTTTTTTGGTGAAAAAATTACACTTTTTTAAATTAAAAAATAAGACAATAGTAAAGTTATCTCCATTTTTTTTTTTAATATTATGAAAGATAATGTTACGCCGAATAAATTCATACCCAACATGTCATGCTTCAAAATTGCGTCCGCTCGTGGAATGCAGACAAACTTTTACCCTTTAAAATCTTCATAGGCGACGTTTAAAAAAAATCTACAGGTTGCATGTTTTGAGTTACAGAGGAGGTCTAGGGCTAGAATTATTGCTCTCGCTCTACCAATCGCGGCGATACCTCACGTGTGTGGTTTGAACACCGTTTACATATGGGGGCGCTGGTCACGTATGTGTTCGCTTTCTGCGCGCAAGCTCGTCGGGACGGGGCGCGTTTTCTGGCTCCTAACTTTTTTACCTGGCTCCTAGATTCCAAGCAAATTTGTCAACCCCTGGTCTAAATTATCATTATGTACGCATTTTAACATATCTATAGGCAAGTATCATTTGGCAGGAAAGTTTCTCCTAGAAAAATTTGCGTAATAACATCAGAGCCTTGTACTAACACGGGCGACATTAGTCAAGCAATCTCCCCTGCTGTGCTATTGTGTTCCAAATTGACTTCATCCCATAATCTTATTAGTGCTACGTAAATTGAGTTTATATATTATGGTCTTGGGCTAGCGAAGGCTTCCATCCAATGCAGCTCTGGGAGGGTCATTTATCTGGCAAATTAGTAGCAAAACTTGATTGAAAATCGTGCTGCCTAATGATTGGCAAACTATATGCAAAAGTTTTTGTGTGTGTATTTGTGATCCCAGTCCTGGACAGAGGGCCACAACAGTTTTGCGATGGTCTTTATCAGATTTGGTATATGGTAAATGAGAAATTTTCACCTAAATGTGCCGAATTAAGAATTGTTGGGTGATTTTTATATTGTCATCTCTTTTACAACTACTTTAGAACAGCAACAGGGGAATTTCAAATCAAACTGCTTGTTTAATTTATATGAACCACTTCCTGCCCGGCCTATAGCAGACCGGGAGGTGGTTCGGTTATCCTGACTGGGCATCATATGATCAGCAGGATAACATGATGGCGCGGGGGTGCGGGGCGAGCATCGCGGCAATCAATGGTGCTGTGTGTCACTCTGCATCTCCGATCGTCCTTACTAGAGGTCGACCGATATATCGGCCGATATTTGGCCGTTTTGGAGAAATCGGCATCGGCCGATTTTTAGCCAAAATTATTCCGATATTTAACATGGCCGCTAGCGGTGCCACGGCTCCGGAGCTAGCGGTGCCACGGCTCCGGAGCTAGGCCGAAGCCGCGGCCTTTCCTGATGCTGTGACCGGTCACAGCATCAGGAAAGGCCGCGGCCATCTTGGTACACCCAGCGTGGCAGCCAACCAGCGGAACTGTAACAGCCAATCGGTGGCCGCCGCTGCCGACATCCTCCACTCTGAAAAAAAACGTCCCCTGACATGCTGCGCGCCCTGCCTCTGCCTACAAACTCCAGAATGCAGCGCGGGCCGGTAACTGCCGCACTGCCCGCGCTGCATTCTGGAGTTTGTAGGCAGAGGCAGGGCACGCAGCACATCAGGGGACGTTTTTTTCAGAGTGGAGGATGTCGGCAGCGGTCGCCGCCGATTGGCTGTCACAGGCCGCTCTGCATTCTGGGGATTGTAGGCAGAGGCGGGGCAGCAAGCACGTCAGGGCCAGGGAGGTTCTAAGATTTGTTTAGTGTCAAGGGCAAGAAATAATAGCCCAAAGGCTAATGCTGCACTGGAAATATAGAATACAGACTACGGCTGCTAGCACCTTCAAGTCAGATAAAAACTAGATTAAAATAAAGTGCAGCGCTAATACAGTAAAAAAATGTGTGTGAAAAAAGACTGAAAAAGGAAAACTGATGAGTCCCAAATGCACAGTCCATATGTATAAAGGAGAAACCATTTTGAGCCGAGTGAGAGCGGAAGACAGAGGTCCATCTGCAAAGCTGGGGATTGCAGACATTGCTAAAGGTTCCTGGGGAGACCCATTTCCCTATGTTTGGTGAAAACATTCATTATGGTCAGGTTGGCACTAATGTGATGCACTGGCGATATGTGCTGGTGAGATGCACTGGTAGGCAATGATGGGATGCACTGGTGCATTGGTGGGCATTGATGAGGTGGCACAGATGGGCTGCACTAGCAAAAAAACAAAAGAACAAAAGCTGGACAGCCGCACTCCAAAATTTTCTTTAAAAGAGATGTCTTTATTTTCAACTGTGCATACAGTCACTGCAAGCCCACAAAAATCAGTATGGCCAACGTTTCGCACTGGCGTCAGTGCTTAGTCATGGCTAGGCACTGAAAATTTTGGAGTGCGGCTGTCCAGCTTTTGTTCTTTTGTTTTTTTGCTATTACCGCATTGCCAGCACCCTGGTGGTTCAACAACCCCTGATCATCACGAGGCTCACCTGGAGCGGTGAGAATTCTGTCCAGATGGGCTGCACTGGTGGGCACTGATGAGGTGGCACTGGTGGGCACTGATAGACACCAATGAGGTGGCACTGATGGACACTGATAGGCTGCACTGGTGGGCACTAATGAAGTGGCACTGACGGGCTGCACTGGTGGGCACTAACGGGCTGCATCCCACCTCTCCACCCTAAACAATTATCTCCTTCCCACCTCTCCACCCTAGGTTTTTTGAGATGAGGGAAAAGAAAAAAACAATCGGCCTAAAATATCGGCCGCAAAAATCGGCAACACATATCGGCCATCGGCCGCCCCGATGTCCAAATATCGGCATCGGCCAGAGAAAAACCCAGGGAAAGACGATCGGCTGCTCTCCCTGGCAGAGGGGGGTCTGTGCTGATAATCAGTACATTAATTATCAGCACAGCATCAGATGTGCCACCAATAATTGCAATCAGTGCCCATAAGCTGCCGTTTCTTTTTGAGTTTGTTTAGCAAAAAATAAAAACCCCAGTGGTGATCAAATACCACCAAAAGAACGCTCTATTTGTGGGGTACAGTGTTGCATGACTGCGCAATTATCATTGAAAGTGCGACAGCGCTGAAAGCTGAAAATTGTCCTGAGCAGGAAGGGGGAAAGTGCCCAGTATTGAAGTGGTTAATTTATTATGATTATTCAATATCTGTTCTAATAATCATATTTACTGCTTCTTCTGAGAATCACCTTGCTGTAAGACTGAAGTAATAAATGTCTTCCATTGCGTGTAATGCTATAGAGATTTGCTTTTTTTCAGATGTAGCACCACTTCTGCAAGTTAGATGATGGCATCTGCCAGTACTGGATGGAGAGCTTTGATCAAAACCAGCAGTCCTGTCAGCCTCTGTAAAATGGTTAAGACTGTTGGCTTCCATTTGCTAATGACATCTGAAAATACAACAGAATAGAGCTGAGCATGAGCTGCAAAAGACAATTCCATTTACACATAGTACAATGCTTTCAGCTTTTTTGAACCATTGAAACAATACCCTGTTGTAGTGCTAAATAATTCAAAGAAAGCGCATAGATCTTTTGCACTAATTTATGTTTTCTGTACAGATTTTGTGGACCTGAGTAATGGAAAGTTCTATGTTGGAGTGTGTGCGTTTGTCAAAGTCCAGCTGAAGGTAATTTCCATGATCAGACTAAGCTTGTACCTTTTTGTCCCGATATTTTTTTGTTTTGTTTAATTTTATTTTTTTAGGCACTGTTTATATTAACTCCAGGCACAATATTTTTTGGGGGATGGCCTGGCAAAAGGTTAGAGCTCTGTAAATTTGATGCTTTGGGTTGCCCTCTCCTCATTTGTGTTGTCACCAGGATGGTAAGTGAAACTTAGATTGCAAAAAAAACCAGACAGAAGTAGAAATCTGATAGACATTTAGTGCATACACACAATAATTGCTTTGTGGTTTCACTTCTCTTTAACCCTTTTGCTACCAGGCCCTGTGCTCTATTAAACTCAGGTGGCCAGACAACTTTTACAATGTAAAAATGTTTTCTTTTAATTTTTTCCTTACAATTATTAGTGTTTGTAAAAGACCCTCAAACAATACATTTTCTGAAAGCAAAGGACCAATAGAATAAAAAGGTGCTACTGATTTTTATAGATCCAGCAATAGTCGCACAAATATTTATCAAAACAATAATAATATTTTCTCTAAAAGTACACTAAAATCATTATTAGCCAACACAAAGCAAAACTAAAAAAAAAAAAAACTATTATTTAATCTAATGGTTAAAATTGTATTGAGTTAATACTTAAAGGGGGTTGTAAAGGTACATTTTTTTTTCCTAAACAGCTTCCTTTACCTTAGTGCAGTCCTCCTTCACTTACCTCATCCTTCAATTTTGCTTTTAATTGTCCTTATTTCTTCTGAGAAATCCTCACTTCCTGTTCTTCTGTCTGTAACTCCACACAGTAATGCAAGGCTTTCTCCCTGGTGTGGAGTGTCATGCTTGCCGCCTCCCTTGGACTGCAGGACGCCCACTAACGCACAGCTCCTTTCTCTATCTGCAATGTAGAGAGCGTCCTGACTCTCCTGCAGTCCAAGGGAGGGGGCAAGCACGACACTCCACACCAGGGAGAAAGCCTTGCATTTCTGTGTGGAGTTACAGACAGAAGAACAGGAAGTGAGGATTTCTCAGAAGAAATAAGGACATTTAAAAGCAAAATCGAAGGATGAGGTAAGTGAAGGAGGACCGCACTGAGGTAAAGGAAGCTATTTAGGAAAAATGTGTTTTCTCTTATTGTCCATGGACGGACACAGCTCCTTAAATCTTGACAAATGGGTTATGTTCCCTGTTTACAGGAGAGGACTAGGCAGAAACATGTTAGATAATTAAATACATGTTACATTAACAGAGTTGAACAGCTCCGCCCAGGGGGCGGTCCCTCCAGACATAACCCTCCTCCCTGCAGTATGTAGCCTCAGTTTCGTTCTGCCTAGCAAGGAGAAGGACGTATGGCTCCCTTTGGGCCCAGCGACCTGAGGAGAAATTGTATTTTATTTTATTTTATTTGACCCCTAGTACTGTATCCTACGGCGCACACAGGTCCCTGCAGATGCTGCACAGTTACCTCATGTTTTTTTTCCTCTCACACACCTGTGCTGAGAGCGGACGGCAGCGCTGGGCAGTCTCCTCCTGAGATGAGTCCCCTGGGTACCCCTGGTCAGCGCAGCAAGTGGGTGAGATGCCCTGAATAGGGCTCTAGGAGCTGCTGTTTATTTGTAAGGACAGGTGTGCATACACCTACATATTATACATACACGCTATGTAAATATTATTAATATTTGGAGTCAGTATCTGGGTCCTTCCCCAACATACTGGTGGTGGCAGCAGGTGTTAGCACCTGGGATTCCCACAGAGGTTTTTATTGTTTGTCCTGGACACGTTTGTGCCAGGGTGGGGGTGGACTGCGGATGGGCGTTAAAAGTGTGCCCCCTTCCCCCGTTATCCCCTAGGGAATGCTCTGTTATGGACCCATAGACCAGGTACCTGGGTAGTAAAAAAAAAAAAAAAGCAAGATAAGGTATTTATGGGTGCGCTTCTAACTGCTGCAAGGGACACTCTTAAGCTGGGTTTCTGTGCCTTTCTTTGATAATTTCTAAGATGCGGAATGAGAAAAGCCGCTCAGGGCTTTTGTAGTCCCTCACCGCCGGGCGGTACAGTGCCCCTTTGAGGGAGAGCCTTTTATGGATCTGACTGATAGAAGATCCGAAGTACTGACCCGTTCCATGTTTACCATGCTGGGGTCTGACTTTCGGCCTATTGTGGCCACTACCCTGGGGTCTCAGTCACTCACGGAGTGAGCATTTTGCACCAGACGGTGGAGGAGCACCGGCTCTCTCCCAAAGTTATTAGGCTAGCGGACCAGCTGGTCCAGGGCCTTGTATAGGTCTGTGATGCTTCATTGAATGCCGCGCCCTTGTTATCCAGGGCTTCTGTTTCAGAGATGGTTTTATGCACACGGTGGTGTAGTGGTAACTCTATTACTTGGCAGCAAGAGTAATTGGTTTGAATCTGGACACTGACACCAGTCTGCCTGGAGCTTGCATTGTTGCTCCCTGTGTCTGCGTGGGTTTCCTCTGGGTATTCCGGTTTCCTCCCACCCTCCCACTATGTGTATGTGTTATTAAAGGGCAACAAAGGCTCAGCTGGGGGACTAATCCGTCCCTGGGTGCGTAAGCCGATCTCGCTGGCACCCAAATCCCGCCATTGTATGTAGCTTTCCCTCCCCGTCTCAGGTGGGGGGGGGGGGCGTTTTGTAGGTTCGCAATTCGGTGAACCTCCCTGCTCTCGGACCAGTGGGTCTGCGAGGTGGTCTCTTCGGAGTACTAGATAGGGTTTCCTCCTTCACAGAACAGAGTTCTTTCCTTGTGTCTTCCTCTCCCGGCTCGTCGGTCTGCCTTGGGCAGTGTGGGACTTGCTGAGCTGCGGGGTAATTTTACCTTTCCTGCAGGACGAGAGGTTTGGGGTTTTCTATGGACCTCAGGCCCTGAATACCTTTGTGAACGTTGGGTAATTCCGCATGGAATCTATTTGTTCGGTGGTAGCTGCGCTCCATCCGGGGGATGTCCTGGCGTCCTCGGACATCAGGGACGCATACATGCATGTCCCGTTTTGCGCATGTCAGAGTTTTTTCTGTGCTTCGTGGTGAGAGAGGGTCTCTGTCAGCCTGTGGCCCTCCCTTTTGATCTGGCGTCGGCACCAAGGGTTTTTACCTAGGAGTTCGCACTTATCCTAACTTTGTGGGACAGCGAGGCTTTGCCTCGTGGGCTACTTAGACGATTTTCTTCTGAGAGCAGCTTCTGTCTCAGACCTAGTGGATGTGTTTATAGCCATTCAGACCCTCCGAAGATTCGGGTGGGTGTTAAACTTTTGGAGTCGGTTCTGGTTCCGACTTAGCGTTGGAGTATCTAGGGTTGATCCGGACTCCTCGTGGCGAAGGTCCTTCTTCCCCTGGAGATTTCTGTCGGTAATGATAGCTTTGTTACATCAACATTTTTTAAAGCTACCGTCAGGAATGCGTTTATACCCAAAGAAAGTTGTCATCATGCCTCGTGGCTAAAGTCAGTACCCAAAAGCCAATTTCTCAGATTAAAGCGTAATTGTACTGAACAAGAAACCTTTGCGGAACAAGCTAAGGTTTTGACACAGAGGTTCGTGGAAAAGGGCTATTCCACCGACTTTCTATAAAAAAAACTTTGGATTCAGTCAACAATGTGGAGAGAGCAGATCCATTGAAAGAAAAAACGGATCGGGAGAGAGATAATAAGTTCAGGAGCCCTTTTGTTATCAATTATTCTTGCCAACATGCAAATGTAAAACATATAGTCAATAAACATTGGCACATATTAAAAAATGACAACATTTGGGGAACATGCTACCTGATAAACCCCAGGTGGTCTTTCGGGGAGCTCCCTCTCTGAAAGACAAATTAGCCCCTAACATACTAGACCCTCCCAGTATTAGCTCAATGTTCCTTTCTGGTCTTACTGGATACTATCAATGCAGAAGATGCCAGGTTTGTTCCTTAAACGGATGCAGAGATAGGAGAAGCACTAGATTTAGTTCTACGTGCACTTCAAAGAGTTATTCTATTGAGTCATTCATTACGTGCTCACACTGGGGTAGTGTATATGCTCCAGTGTCCATGCGGCCTGCAATATGTGGGCAGAACCAAACGCCCCTTGCAGGTACGCCTAAATGAACATATTAACTAGGGTTGTACCGATACTAGTATCGTATCGGGACCGACTCCGAGTATTTGCGGGAGTACTTGTACTCCCGCAAATACCCCCGATGCCTCATCCGATACCACCCCCCCGCCGCCGCCGTATCCCCGCTGCCACCGTCTGGTTAATACGGGCGGGAACATTACAGCTTTCATTTGAATAGCTGTAGTGATTCCCGCCGCGCCACGTATAGACACTCCCCCTTGCTCGGGTGAACTGTCCAATCCCGAGCAAGGGGGAGTGTCTATACGCAGCGCGGCGCGAATCACTACAGCTATTCAAATGAAAGCTGTAATGTTCCCCGCCAGTATTAACCAGGTGGCGGCGCGGGAGCACGCAGGTAAGGGGGACATGGCTGCATATGGGGGACATGGCTGGATATGGGGGGGGGACATGGCTGGATATGGGGGGAGACATGGCTGCATATGGGGGACATGGCTGAATATGGGGGGACATGGCTGCATATGGGGGACATGGCTGGATATGGGGGGGGACATGGCTGCATATGGGAGACATGGCTGCATATGGGGGACATGGCTGGAAATGGGGGGGGACATGGCTGCATATGGGGGGACATGGCTGGATATGGGGGGGGGGACATGGCTGGATATGGGGGGAGACATGGCTGCATATGGGGGGGACATGGCTGGATATGGGGGGGACATGGCTGCATATGGGGGGACATGGCTGGATATGGGGGGGACATGGCTGCATATGGGGGGACATGGCTGGATATGGGGGGAGACGGGGCTGCATATGGGGGACATGGCTGGATATGGGGGGGGACATGGCTGCATATGGGGGGACATGGCTGGATATGGGGGGAGACATGGCTGCATATGGAGGGACATGGCTGCATATGGAGGGACATGGCTGGATATGGGGGGGACATGGCTGCATATGGGGGGGACATGGCTGCATATGGGGGGGACATGGCTGCACATGGGGGGGGGCATGGCTGCATATGGGGGGGACATGGCTGCATCTGTGGGGGGAAATAGATGCATCTGTGGGGGGAAATAGCTGCATCTGTGGGGGGACATGGCTGCATCTGTGGGGGGACATGGCTGCATCTGTGGGGGGACATGGCTGCATCTGTGGGGGGACATGGCTGCATTTGTGGGGGGACATCGCTGCATTTGGGGACACATTTAAAAAAAAGTGTCGGTATTCGGTATCGGCGAGTACTTGGAAAAAAGTATCGGTACTTGTACTCAGTCCTAAAAAAGTGGTATCGGGACAACCCTAATATTAACAACATCAGAAGAGGTTACACCAAGCATTCGGTGTCCAAGCACTATTTAACTGCACACAATAGGGATCCTACCAATACTATTTTCATGGGGATAGACAAGTTCAACCCTCATTGGAGGGGTAGCAATTTAGTGCGTAGCATTTGTAAATCAGAAATGTCATGGGTGTATAAACTCAAGTGTTATACACCCTTTGGTTTAAATATAGATATTGACATCTATTGTTTTATTGACAACTCATAGGGTTAACACAATGTCTGAATTTTTTCATGGTATTCGTTTGTACTATTGAATATACTCATTGATTTCCCTTGATATGGGCTTTTCTATGCTACCCATTGTTATGTGGGACAAGTATATGAATTAATATGTGTAATGTCTACGAGCTCGATGTGAGTCCCATCCATCCGTTATTAGACTTTTTGAATCACAACTCATATAGGCATGAAGGATCATGAATGGTTTATTGCCATGTTGTGATGGCAATTTAAATCCTTTATGATTGGGACGTTTTTGAGTGTAGGGGGTTAATATACCCCTTTTTTCTCCCGTCCCGGTATTTTCTATTAGTTTAGAAATTGTTGGCAGTTGTCTGAATTCTGCCTTGGTCTGTTCAATTATATCTGGCAGGTTGGGATTCATATGGCTTAATTTGCCATTAATTGTGAGATTTTATAAGTTGTAGGTTCTTAACATGACTCAATTTTTTTAAATAGTAAATAGATACATATTTTTTAGCTTTTAAAAAAACGTTTTATTGGTTACATATATGTCCATCCTTTGTTTTTGCTTTTCATCTGCTATAGGGATATAGGTGGATGTGAAGCGATCGGATATGCAATTTTTTGGGCCTTTTTTTCTCTTCTTCTTTTTGCCCTTCTTCGCATTGGTTTGGTCAGTTTAATTTTGCGCGTATATAAATAAATATTTTTTTCCATTAGTTAAAATGGCGTCGGCGCCGCCCGTGACCACGTCCCCATCTAAACGAAACGTTGGGAGGCGACGTTCTGGCGGCACCGCGTTAAGTGTTTACACCCGGAAGATACGGGCGTTTGTTCGAGGAGCCGGCCGGCTCGACTTTTTTACATGCTGTAATACGTCTTTTTATCTTATTAAACAAACTAAAGGATCTTATGCTATGGGAGCTCTCCTTTCTTTTTAAACATATGTACCGGTATACTGCTTGAGGCCATCCATCACTGTGACCGTCCCAGCTTGGTGATATGCTGTGAGGATACCATTATCATATGCTGTCTATGATCTCCTGTAATAAGAGATCGTAGATTTCCGGTAAGAGTCAGTGTGTGACCTAGGTGGAGGTGCTTTCATCATCACTTTTTTCAAGAGTTGGGATTATCTTTCTTTCACTTTGGAGACCATCATTATTCAATTTGCAATGGACTTTTTTGTGGACTGTGGTTAATCCATTAGGGTTTAAAGTAAAAGAAGGATGAGCGCTATCTCTGGCACATCTAAAGTGAATGTGCGTACGAGTCACTAAAAATTAGTTCACTATAAAAAGCAAAAGTGAGTGAATATGAATACAATCAACAACTATATGATAAACAGCAAACCCAGCTGCTGACTATGTGACTTGTGTTAAAAAGAAAACACCAAAATGTCAAAGTGGCAGCTGCTGAAACCAAATAGATGCATATACGTATGACTATGACAATGCAATGTATCACTAATACAGTCCATATGGTGAATATGTATAGTCCATATGTGAAAGATTCAAACGTGGATCTTCTTTGCAAACAAGCTCACAGAGCGCCTACCTGAAGGATGAAAAATTAGGCTTTAAATGGCAGCTTCTCCGGCTGGTAGTGGCTTCTGTGTAAGGATTTCCAGGCACTATCTGCATGCTTCAACAAAATGGAGGCTCCGAATCTGTTGCTCCTGCCAGAAATCTTGTGAGTGCTGCCTCTGCTAACTCTTCTCAGTTAACTTGTAGGTGGTGTGCAGTGCGGTGCAGTGGAATAACAAACTCAGTCCCAGTGCAGTTAAAGAACAGTTCACAGGAAGTTTTCCACTACCATACAGGACTCAACAAGCGTCAGTCTGCCCCAGTCAGCTCTTTAGAGCGGGGTGCAGGAGTACTAACACTGTGCGACACTATGACAATACATATTAAATACATCTTTATAACATTTCCACATCAGGCCCTCCTCTTTGTCATATGCTACCATGTGTCCCTCTAAGAATCTTGATCTTCTTCTTACACCTGGAAATGAATCAGTCCTTACAGTCCAAATGAGTCCATAAAAAGGAAACCACGGTGTGAAGGATGCTTCAGTAAATTCTCCCTGCTAGTTTACTGCTGTGTGTGTGTGTTGGAGGGAAGGTGGTTTCAGGTGGGACTCACTCCTCTAACAGGCTATTGATATGTTAATGACCCTTCCTCAGCCAGCTCCCTATTTCAAAGGGTTAATTGATCTATTGTGTGAGTGAAGGAGCCCTGTGTTTACTGTTTACTGTTATTAGATAAGTGGCTCATGTTAATTATTCTGATTGCTTCATTGTGATAATCATCCCTTCTATATGCGGGTCCAAGCTGTCTAGATAATGTATTCTGTACAACTAGTAATTAACGTCACTGATGTCATTATCTAAAGAAATGTGTCTGGCAGGTTCGGTGCCAGAGGGTCTAGAGACTGATTAGTTCAAGGAGATATCATTGTTTCCAAGGATCTGTATTGAAGACCCCCACTGTGTGAGGGGGGGCGGAGATTGTCATTGTAACAGCTTGTAACCTGCATATAACCAGCTGAATGCTGCCATTAAACTGTGTCTTGTTCCAGCAGTAAGCTTGGCATGTGTGACTTATTGGGCGATTCCAGGAATATTCCCCCTCGTGGAATATTGGGTGATTTTCTTTATGGGAAGAAGGGAAGACTTTGACGGGGATATCATTCTAATACCGTCACACACGGCTTGACATGTAGACTCTGTTCTTCAGGAGAGATGCCATGGTGAGCTGTAGTAATCGCTGGTCGGTCTAGGATTCTCTGTGTCTTGTATGTGGGTTGGGCTTCGGGCCTCTCATCGAGGACAATGTGGTCATCTGCTCGGGCTCTGGTCACGCGTCTAATCAGGCAACAGGAGCACCTCATCACCACATATAGAAGGAATAGAAACAAAAATGACATGAGTATATATATATTCCTACTTCCTTGAACCACGATCCAATGGAAAATAAAACATCCCCAAAGTTTCTCAAAACCTTAAAAGGATTCCAACCTTTACTAGCTATAGCTCTGGCTTCAACAGTTTAAATGAACATCCCATCCACAATGGATGATAAATTGTTCAATCGTATCATAAGCTCAAGCCTCCACATTGTACATGCAGGAAACCATGCCCAGACCTGGTTGACGTTGGTGAACATTTCCCTTCTAGCTGTCCCTGCCATTCTTACTTTCTCTCGCGCCATCAGATCCTCATGATTGGCCATGACATAAGATGCTTTGACAAGTTTAACCAGCACGCATGAACCTCTTGCATTAGGGGGAATTACCTTATAAGCTGTAGATCCGCATAAGTACCAAACTAAAGTTGAAACACTTGTGGGCTACCTAGTTGTCCTGATACCCAAACCCACAAAAGGCAGAGCTATGGTTAAAACTATAACCAATTTTACCCTCTAGAAATGTATTGTTAAATTCTATTGACAAGTGTCTGTCTGAAATCTTTTTTTTTTTTTGAAAAATGTTTTTATTGAAGAATTTTAAACACACTAAACAACACATTAGACAAGACTAGACATAGATAGCTCAACTCTCAAAGGGAGATGGCTGATACAACAGAATGATAGCAATATCTGCAGTGTAAACATGTTATCAGGCTGATACATTCAGTGACCGGTATACATAAAGGGGGGGAAAGAAGGGGAAGGTGGAGGGTGTCATCTTAATAACCATGCTTTAACCAGCAGTCTCGGATTCCTCCACCCAGACCCGCCATACCTTATCATATTTCTGCGGGCATCCGCGGTTGGCATACATATCTCTGTACAGAGGAAGGCTGGTGTTCACCAGTCGCCGCCACTGCACCAGAGATGGGGGCGAAGGTTTTTTCCAATGCATGGCTACATTCTTGTGGGCGTAGAAGAGCAGCAGGCTGACTAAGGTGCGTTCCAGCACCGCCTCCCAATAATGCACCACCTCTGGGCACCGCCAGAAAATGTGAGAGAAGTCCCCCGGGGCATGAACCCCGTCTGGTCAGAGTCTATCACCGTGGGCAGCATGGGGTATAACTGAAGAGCTAGGAGCTTGGTAAGTACTTTAAAGTCTGTGTTCAGTAGTGCAATAGGGAAGTAGGAGGCGCAGGAAGTGGTTAGCTGAGGTTCGGACGATGTTCTCTATTATGCCCAGAAGGCATATCTCCATAGTTAAAGGCAATTGTGTCCCAGCAATTTTGTTGGTCAGTTCCAGCACCGCCTCCCAATAATGCACCACCTCTGGGCACCGCCAGAAAATGTGAGAGAAGTCCCCCGGGGATGCGCCGCATTGCCAGCACTCCTGTGAATGTGTGGGGTTCATTTTGTGTAGCCTGTAGGGGGTAAAGTATGCACTATGTACTATTTTTTATTGCACCAGTCTATCTCTAACTGACACCAAAGTACTGAAGGGAAGGTCCCATATCTCATCCCAGTCGTCTGCATCTAATGTAGGGATGTCGGTTTGCCACCTGGCTCGCAGTCCGTCAAGGGGAGGGAGGGACACGAAGAGTAGGTAGGAGTAAAAGTGCGAGGTGGGTTTCACATCACAGTCAAATCTAAGTGTCCTCTCCAACTCCGACTGGGCCACGATGCAGGAGGACAAAGGAAACTGCGCTGAAAAAGCATGTGATAATTGGAAGTACCTGAAAAGATAGTGAACGGGTAGATTAAATTCGGACGAGAGCACGGTGAAAGGCTTCAGCGCGTTCTGCGAAACAATATGGGAGACTAATTTCACGCCGTACTTCGAACCACGCAAAGGGATCTAACAATCTGTAGAGATGACCTAAGGTAGGGTTTTTCCAGATCGGGGCGTTGGGTGAGATTTCAGTGGGCTTACATTTTTCAATGGCCAGGCCGGTTCGCCACGCCCGCAGGGTCGTAAGCATAGAGGGGGTCAGAGAGTATGGCGCGCAGGGGGCCCCGGAACAGCAAAAACTGGAGGGCCTCCAGCGAGCCAACCACCGAAGCCTCAAGAACAGTGGAAGCGTTTGTACCATCCGGCCGCAACCACCAGGCCGCCGTTACCAGTTGGGCGGCGAGGTAGTACTTGTAACAGTCTGGAAATGCCATCCCACCCTGCGTTCGCGGCCTCATTAATGTAGATAGTTTATACCTCGGCGGGGAGGACCCCCAGATAAAGGAAGAAAAAAGGTGATTCAGTTTGTTAAAAAAGGACCTAGGCACCCATTGCGGCGAGTGGCGGAAAAGATAAATGAGTTTGGGAACTATTTTCATTTTGAGAAGATTCACCCTCCCCCAGACCGATAGAGGGAGGTTGCCCCATGTCTTAAACTTGGATTGAGCTTCTACCAACATCGGGGAGAGATTAAGGGAGATAAAGTCAGAGGCCGAGGCAGAAACACATACTCTCAAATATTTAAATGTGTCCACCCAACAAAGGGGGTTATCAGGGGGGGAGGTAGATCTGGCCGCCTGATCTATCGGGAACAGGAGAGATTTGGACCAGTTCACTCTGAGTCCGGTGACCGGGGCGAATGTGTCCAGGACAGTCAGTGCGCCCTGCAGGCAGGGGCCTGCATCGTTCAGGAAAAGCAGCATATCGTCTGCGTATAGGGCCACCCTCTCCTCTAGCAGACCCACCCTGAGCCCCTTAATATGGAGCGATGTACGGAGAGCCTCCGCCACCGGTTCGATGGCAAGGGCAAATAGGGCCGGGGAAAGGGGGCAGCCTTGCCTAGTGCCACGACTGAAATCTGTCTGAAATCTTTACTAGTTTGTCAAAACTCCTCATACCAATGTGAACATCATAAAAAGCATGTACCGCTGTCATCGCTGAGGACTAAAGCTTGGTGGGGATTTATGGCTAGATTCACAAAGAGTTATGCCGGCGTATCAGTAGATACGCCGTCGTAACTCGGAATCTAAGCCGTCGTATGTTTAAGTGTATGCTCAAACTGAGATACACTTAAACCTATCTAAGATACGACGGCCTGCGCCGTCGTATCTTGGGGTGCAATATTTTCGCTGGTCGCTAGATGGCGCTTCCATTGAGTTCGGCGTAGAATATGCAAATTAATAGATACGTCGATTCACGAAAGTACGCTTGCCCGTCGCAGTAAAGTTGCCCCATCCTCCAAATACTTCCCCAAATCTTTGAACAGATCACTATATAATCACCAATTAGTGGACACCTACATTGGCATCAAATATTACACATTCTACTCTATTCAACTATTTGGATGGCACATAAAGCGGTAATGAGAGGCCATTTGATAAATATTGCCTCTATCAAAAACGAGGCAGACCTTAGTTCCCTCACGAAAGAGCTAGACCACTTATATCACAAACACAACCAAAATCCATCTAATGACCTCCTTTAACAGATCCAAGAGAAACGTACTTCCTTAGACACTTTATTAACCACTTGCCACCCGCCCTATAACAAAAAGACGTTGGCAAAGTGGTTTCAATATCCTGACTGGACGTCATATGGGGGTGCGCATCGCAGCGATCGTTGTTGCAGGGTGTCGGTATGACACCCCGCAACACCGATCTAGGTAAAGAGTCTTTGTCGGAGACTCTTTACCACGTGATCAGCCGTGTCTAATCAAGGCTGATCACGATATAAACAGGAAAAGCCGGTAATCGGCCTTTCCTCACTCGCGTCTGTCAGATGCAAGTAGAGGAGAGCGGATTGGCTGCTCCTCTGACAAGGGGGGGTTTGGGCTGATCGATTATCAGCACAGCCCCCCCGAGGATGCCCATACTAGACTACCAGGGATGCCACTAGACGACAAGGGAGGCCACTAGACCACCAGGGATGCCCACCACCAGGTATGCCACCCTAGACCACAATGGATGCCAATCAGTGCCCACAATGGGCATCACTGATTGGCAGGCATTGTTTGGCACTGATTGGCATCCATAAGTACAATACAGTACATCAGTGCCACCTATCAGTGCCCATCCGTGCCACCTTTCAGTGCCCATCCGTGCCATCTTTCAGTGCCCAAACGTGCCACCTATCAGTGCCCATCCGTGCCACCTATCTGTGCCCATCTGTGTCGCCTATCCGTGCCCATCCATGCCGTCTATCTGTGCCGCCTATCAGTGCCCATCCGTGTCGCCTATCAGTGCCCATCTGTGCCGCCTATCAGTGCCCCATCAGTGCTGCATATTCATGCCCATCAGTGCCCATCAATTCCACCTCATCATTGCCCATCAGTACCGCCTTATCAGTGCCCGTCAGTGCAGCCCCATCAGTGCCCATCAGTGAAGGAGAAAACATACTTTTATACAACGTTTTGTAACGGAAACAAAAAAAAGCATTTGTTTTTCAACATTTTCAGGCTTTTTTATTTTTTTTAGCAGAAAATAAAGATCCCAGAGGTGATTAAATACCACCAAAAGAAAGCTCTCTTTGTGGGAACAAAATTATACAAATTTAGTTTGGGTACAGTGTAGCATGACTGCGCAATTGTCATTCAAAGTGCAACAGTGCTGAAAGCTGAAAATTGGTCTGGGCAGGAAGTTGTATAAGTGCCCTGTATGGAAGTGTATCTGATACTGAAAAAGCCCTCAGATGGTCTAAAGCCAGATTCCTACTCAACAGCAACTCTTATTCCACCATGTTCGCCAGAAAGTTAAATCAATCTGCGAAACCACCCCACACATACAAATTAAGGAACTCATCTGGAAATATGGTGTCCCATCCCAAAGAAGTCATGAAATTATTCACAGACTTCTATAAAAATCTTCTTTACTCACTACAATCATCGCCTAAACAGTCCTCTCTAGCCTGGCTCAACAGCATTACATTGCCCACTCTTACTAGTGATCAAATTGAATCCCTTAATGCCCTTTGTACTGATATAGAAGTTAACAGAATTATTGGAACGTTAAAGACATCAACAGCCCCAGGTCCTGACGGCTATTCTACATCTTATTATAAAAAAATTGCCTCTACCATTACCCCACACCTTACCAAATTATATAATATCTTACAGGGTGGCCAATTACATACTTTTTGAGACTGTCCCCACCTAAAAGACACTCGGCATAAGGCCAGCATGGTTATTGACAAAATCTCCGGTCGAAAGATCCCTCTTACACCCCACATCTGCCTTTCATTCTCCCCTATTCAAGATATTCCAATGTCTAGCACAAGGCTTATTCACACATTTCTCACCTCCATTCATTGGGCCATAGCCTTTAACTGGCGCTCCACTTCGGTACCCTGGCCACAGATTTTCAACCGCATGACGAACATCAAACTTTCCGAGAGAATTCACCACACGTAATAGGATTCTATGCTCCGATATAAAAAAATTGGTCTCTCTGGGATACCACCTTTCTGGTTCAAGATTAACTTTTACTAACCATAACCTTTCCTTCCTGTACAATGTTCACCATCAATGATACTTGATAAACATTCCTGTACCAACATTGTTATTTTTTTGTACCTTGACCTTTTCTACAATAAAAATCGTTTGTAAACAAAAGTATCTTCCAAAGGAATAGACCTCACTCTACCCTCTGAACATATATGTCATTCTTTAAGGGGTCTCATGTCCGGACCCCCAAACCCAGACCTCATGTGCAGTGCAGCTGTCTGACTGGTGTGGAGCCTAATTTTTATTCCTCCACTGCATGAACAGCACATTACCCATGACGTTTCGAATCGCTTATGAAAGGTCCCTGCGTCCACGGCACCCTTCTACTAACTTTGGGAGCAGTACTGCCTAGTGACTATTTTTACAGTCCGGTCACCCAGCGTTTCCGGTTATTATACACAGCCTCCTGGTATGCTAGAATACTACCCCTCATGTTTATGCTAATACAATCGCGCACTGGAATTCCGACTTTTATACACGGCCCGTCCGGTCTCACGATATATAGCTTTTTAAAGGTGTTTGTCAGACAAACTACAAGCGCCACAAAATCCTCCACTGTTCAAAACAATATTTTGGCTTCTGTCTACCTGTATCTAGATGTTACAACAATATCGCGGATACCTCCTGTTTACTCTTTACCCAAAACTGTACTACATTATAAAACTTCACAAAACAACTGGAACTAAATTTAAAACACTCTTTCAAAAGACTTCAAGCGCCTCCCTCCAACTTCCTGTGGATACATCAAATGCTGTAAAGAACTTCCTGTTGCATGCTCAGCTCTGAAAACCCATCAAACATGTTTAATTACATATCAATGTACAGGAAGAGGGAGGGGGAGGGGAAGCCGAGAAAATCTATGGCTAACATCATATAGGAAACTTCAACATCTTAAAAAAAAAAAAACTTTTTGTCCAGGAAAGGGCAAAATAAACCCCCCATATTGCAAATGTGAGTGAATCCCCCTCAGCCCCTGGGCAGTCAGATTACTGAAACTGAAAGCCTTTTTCTACTGCTCGCTATACAATACAAAAACGATAAAACCCAAAACAATGGGGGAGGGGCATACATTGCCCTCTGAGAAACTCAAAGAAAACGCCCAAAAAAAACCAAAATTCAAATCAAGTTAGTCTCACTATCCACTGAAATTCAGTTCAAAGTCAAGACCTCACCCAAAACCGAAATTCAATACAAAAAAAGCCATAGTTTCACTGAAAGGTTGATAAATAGTACAAAAATAGCTAACCTGAAAAGATTGCATTCACTTAAAGAAAACAGAAAACACAAGACCGTATGGCCTCACACGCACAAATGAAAAACAAAAATGGTGCCTACTAGAAGAAACGCCAACAAGACCAAACTGCACCTCTACAAACCAAACAACACATTTTTTAACACAGAACAGACCATACTACCTAAAGGGGAGGTTCACCCTATAAAACATTTCTAACACTACATCCAGCCCAGTTCTGCATATAAAATGACACTGACCTTCTTTTTTTTTTTTTTGCCGTAGATATCGTTTAGCCTTAGAATTCACCGCGGCTTCCGGGTAGGGAATCCCGCGGGAGTGGGCGTTCCTATTGACATGCCAATTGATTGACATGCTAAACGACGGCGCACACAGCGCGTCACGACTTCCCGAAGGAAGCTCAGGTCGGCTGTATACGGCGCCTGCGCACCGGCGCCGAATAGAGCCGAGCCGACCCGAGCTTCTTTCGGGAAGTCGTGACGCGCTGTGTGCGCCGTCGTTTAGCATGTCAATCAATTGGCATGTCAATAGGAACGCCCACTCCCGCGGGATTCCCTACCTGGAAGCCGCTGTGAATTCTAAGGCTAAACGCTATCTACGGCAAAAAAAAAAGGTCAGTGTCATTTTATTTGCAGAACTGGGCTGGATGTAGTGTTAGAAATTTTTTATAGGGTGAACCTCCACTTTAACTCACACTAGACGTTGAAATGTGACCTAAAGGCTGAGAAATTCCACCAGAAACAAAACAGCAGACACTAAATGTAAGTTGTGAAAAAAGGTAGAAAAAAACTGCGCTAATGGATCAATGAAAAAGACCCGTGAATCAAAACGGGTACAGAAATATAAATTGCTGATTAAGCAAATAGTGAAGCTGCACCTTGCTGTGTAACATTAAACAGTGATAAATTGGGAAGAAAAAAAGGTAGCGCTAAACATTATGTGAACAAATATAAAACAAACGTGAATTATGGTGATCAAGTAAAACATAACAATCATCATAAACTTATATGTCTATACAAGAAATTTGTAAACAAGAAATCTTTAGCAAGAGTCCAAATATAAGTGATTGGAAAGTTGGATCACAGGTGTGACCAACTTATTGAAGAAATAGTCCTTCACCAGTGAAGAGATGAGTCTTCAAGATGTGTACTCAGATGAATCACCAGTAACAAGTGACAACCAGATAGCAAAAAATCCTCCACCAACAAAGCATGTATATCCGCTTACCAGATCCCGGTGGGCCAACCAAGCAACCTTTTTTTGCTATCTGGTTGTGACTCATCTCTTCACTGGTGAAGGACTATTTCTTCAATAAGTTGGTCACACCTGTGATCCAACTTTCCAATCACTTATATATTTGGACTCTTGCTAAAGATTTCTTGTTTACAAATTTCTTGTAAAGACATATAAGTTTATGATGATTATTATGTTTAATTTGATCACCATAATTCACGGTTGTTTTATATTTGTTCACTAAATGTAAGTGGCAAAAAAACAAATTTCAAACCACGACAAAATGGGCTACAAAAGCCAGACCACAGCCACATGGCAACAAAATGGCAGACGAAAGCCGCAGCAGAGCCACATGGTGCTACAACAAAATGGCCGACAGAAATTGGGCCACAACCACATGGTACTACAAGAAAATGGCAGACGAATGCTGTTGATCCCACCAAAACCAGCACAAACAGACTTCCCTACTAGAAAACCCAAACTTCTCCCCACAAAAACTGACAAACAATTGAGACATCAAAATTAACACTTAAAACCGTAGACAAACACTTTAGGCTACATCACTAGGGCCCTTGGCCAACCAAACAACAATAACACCAACATTTTTTAAAGTTACATGAAACACAAAATAGCGCAACAGCATAACACCAGACACACAGGACCAGGAAACTACCCACAGGGCGTAGCCCTTTCAACACAAAACATTAGAGCTCCATAATGCCTGGTTGCCCCTCCCCCGCTCATCCTCATGGCAGCTTCACACACACACACAAAAGTAACTTTCCAAACAACTTCAATATAAACCATCTGTGTCTTGAGTCAGTTAAACACCATACACAACTCGCACATCTACATTTCTCATATGCATCACAAACTTATTACACAGCATCAGTCACTTACACAAACATTCCAGGTTGCAAATATCCCAATCCTTGCTGACAAATCACACACACGCACACAACAGACTTACGATCAAAATCCAGAGTACCATTATCCTAAAAGGCGAAAAATTTGTTCTTTTGCAAAGTGGTGATCTAACACATCGGAACCTGGTTCCATTAGCTCCCTCATCGCGTTCCGATGCTAAAGAGGCCCAGTTAACTCGTACCATTGGCCCGCCACGTTGTCAGGGAAATTTGGCTGTACGCTGAGCGCACACCATATCTCCTGTGCTAATAAGCACACATTCCATCTAATGATATAATGCATCTTACCTATCAGTATATTTCCTGTATATCCCCCAAGTAAACAGACATCAACACAGCTTACGTTCTCAGCTCCATCGCATGACTGTCCCAGCGAGCAGTGTACTTGGCTTTTTATTCAGAGACAACAAAAGCAATCACAAACAGGAAATGATGACTCCAACAGACAATCGCTTCCTCCACAGGAAATGACCTCACAGGAAACAACCAATGAATAATGGCTAAGGGAGTACTATGGGCGTGTCTGAGCAGAGACAGGGTGTATGATTTACCTGGAAGCCATGTTATTAAACTAAACAAAGGAGGCCGCATGGTTAAACAAACATGAACTCTGTCTCTGACCATAACAACTCAAATGCCTCGTACACACGTACGGGTTTCCCGGCGGACTTTTTACCGCTGAGAAACCCAAGGGAAAAGCCGAGAACCTGCTCTGCAGCTTTTTCTCCCTACACACGGCCGGTTTTCCTGGCAGGAAAACTGCCATGAGAGCTTTGGCCGGGAAACCCGGCCATGTGTATGCTCCACCACAGTGTTTCCCACAGGGAAACTGCCGGGAAAAAGACCGCCGGGAATCGCGACATTAAAAAAGAGAACATGTTCTCATTTTTCCCACCAGTAAATCTCCGGCTGTTTTTCTTTCGGGAAAACGGCCATGGAGCATACACACAGCCAGTTTTCCCGCCCAAACGCTGTCATGGTAGTTTTCCCGACAGGAAAACTGGTCGTGTGTATGAGGCAAAAGACTCCCGTATTTACCGCTGGTTATGAATCCTTATTCTGCGTTGTTTCAGAGAACACATACCCGGATTATACTTGCCAAAAGAACACCATACCCACAGGGAAGCATGGTGGGAACAGCATCATGCTTTGGGGCTGTTTTTCTTCAGCTGGAACAGGGGCCTTAGTCAAGGTAGAGGGAATTATGAACAGTTCCAAATGCCAGTCAATATTGTCACAAAACCTTGAGGCTTCTGCTAGAAAGCTGAACACAAAGAGGAACTTCATCTTTCAGCATGACAGCGACCCAAAGCATACGTCCAAATCAACAAAGGAATAATTTCACCAGAAGGAGATTGAAGTTTTGGAATGGCCCAGCCAATGCACAGACCTGAATACGATTGAAAATCTGTGGGGTGATTTGAAGAGGGATGTGCACAGGAGATGCCCTCACAATCTGACAGATTTGGAGTGTTTTTACAAAGAAGAGTGGGCAAATATTACCAGTCCAAGATGTGTCATGCAGATAGACTCATACCCAAAAAGAATGCTGTTATAAAATCAAAAGGTACTTCAACTAAGTATTTGTGTAAGGGTGCGCACACTTATGTAACCATATTTCAGTTTGTTGTTCAACTGAATTGTACAGTTTGTAGGTCACATTAAAGGTTGAAAAATATCTGAAATTACTTATTTATCTTTCTAATTTTTTTACATGACAGAAACCTCACATTTTACCAGGGATGTGTAGACTTTTTCTATTCGCTGTTTTTATGTTTATTCTTTTTAACAACCCAAAACTCTCCTTTAAAATTGTCAGAACATCATATGTCTTCTTAAAACAGAACCTGTAGCATAAAAGGATGGTTGTTGCAATTTTTTTATGTTCACAATGTTTGCACAGCTGTTTATTAAACACTTATTTTGAGGAGAAAATATAATAAAACTAATTATAGTGCAAACACACACAATATAATGCCAGATGTTTTTGGACATCTGCATAATGGACATTTTCTAAATGTGCTCACCCTGGGTGTACATTTGGTTTTCCGGGTGTGTGTAGGGTAGTGGGGGTTATGAATATAATTTTTTTTCAAAACATTTTATTATAATCTTTATTTCTCTTACAATCATTGAGGGAAACAACTCTATTCTTGACCATGGGGTTATCGCTCCACGTACAGGGGTAGAACACTAGGCCAAAAAAGAATATAGCGCCACATATGGGCAGTCTCCTTTGTGCCATAAGTAAGCCATATTTTTCTGTCTAGTGTTTTAGGAATAAAGCTGGCCATACATATAGGAGCAATTTTTCTTTCCTGCAACCACAGGTGACTGTGTTAATGGGGGAATTTCCCCACGGAGCCATTGTGTTCCACCAGACTGTGAATGTTGTCCAGCCTTGTGCCCATGCCGTTCATAATTTACGGTGAGTAGCAAAAAATTCAGTTTTTTTATTGCTATCACAAGGGGTTAACAAACCCCCATGTAAGAGCATTGGCAGGTGAAAGCTACTCTTTATGGAGAAAGTCTCCCCTGCCCTCCAAAGAAGTTGGGGGCGGGGAGGCAAACTGTGCTGCCCACACTGTGAAAGCGATATTTTGCTTTACAGCTGGGAGGTGCCTGAGGAAAATGGGCACAAGCTGATGGCTTCTATTGCAGCCATCATCTTGTGCTTAACCCTTTAATCTTTGAGCATACGCCCAAGGGCTGAACCAGTTAGTTAAGTAGATCATTTTGGGGCTAATATGTTGATAATATGACTTAGGCAGCAAATCTGCAAACCTGAACACTGCCACATGATGGTTTGATGGAACCATTTATATCTGTCAACTTTTACCTTTATCAGGAAATTTTTGGGTAGGCTTTAGCATTATATCGAGGTTATGGGGGAAGCACAAGGGAGGCAAGTACAGCATACATAATGTGGGCAAAAGACAAATTCACTTATTTTATTTTGTGTGCTGTAAGTTTCATCATAGTTAATCCCTCTGAAAAGTTCAAAACTTTACCCAACATTGAAAAGGATGGGCACTGATTTTAAGAGCTGGCTCATAAAGTCTGTGTTTTTACGATCCATACTAGTATTGCATTTAGTGTAGGGACCACACAAACCTGTTAGATGTAACCACAGCCAGAGTCTCATTTCCACCCCCTTTATCTTTGGTGCAGTAAATGTAGGAACCATAGGTTTTTATTTACTAAAGGCAAATCCACTTTGCACTACAAGTGCACTTGGAAGTGCAGTCACTGTAGATCTGAGGGGGACAAACAGGGAAAATAAAAAGCAGCATTTTTGCTTGTACATGATTGGATGATAAAATCAGCAGAGATTCGACCCATTTCAGATCTTCCCTCCAGATCTACAACGACTGCACTTCCCAGTGCACTTGCAGTGCAAACTGGATTTGCCTTTAGTAAATCAAACCCATAGTGTTGGATTGCTTTGATTTTGGTACATTTGCTAACCTGTCACACAAAATTTTTCAAACTTTTCTTCTCTATACCCCAACCAGGACGGCTCCTTCCATGAAGATGTTGGCTATGGTGTTAGCGAAGGACTGAAATCTAAGGCATTATCCTTGGAAAAGGCTCGCAAGGAGGCAGTCACTGATGGATTAAAGAGAGCACTCAAGTAAGAGAAAAACCTGAGTTGAAGCCTGAAGCTTCAGCCATGCTTCTAACTTTTCCAGCTATTCTGTTTTACTGCCCTATCTGAGCATTGTTTGGTTTGCGTGGGGGGTGTGTATGATCTGCTGCTTTCTTTCTTAAAATATATATTTTGGAAAGCATGAGACACTGTCAGGTATTTATGCATGTGCTGATCAAATGTTGGTTTTACAACGACTGGCTTCTGTTGAACAGAGAAGAGTAGATATGTACCACGATTCGGCTGGTTCTTGCTGAGTACATGTGATATGTACCCAGCTTTAATCCATAGATTGATTAATTTTCTAAGCCTTATTTTTCTTTTCTGTTGAACACTTGTGCCATGCACCCTGAAATGCACACTGTAGTCAACATTCATTTTTTTCATATCTGAATTTATCTAAATGTTTTATTTTTTATTTATTTTTTGTCACTGCTTTAAAAAATGTAGTTTATCTCTTTAAAAAAATAGTTATTAACCCCCTTTAAATTTTGGTGCTAGGTGTTTTGGAAACTCTCTTGGCAACTGCATCATGGACAAAAATTATCTCAGAGCCGTCAACAAGCTGCCCAAATTGGTCAGTAATTGTCAAGTTTGGTGTTGTACCTGCTAATTTTCTGATTTCAAAGCCTGCAACCATTCCTTAAATGCCTATATCAAATACTTGGATGTGGATGGGCAATAATCAGTTAATGAGTGTCTAATAGCATTGACCAGACATTTCAAAATGTGATTGTGCAGTCTACTAAAGTTAAAGTAGAACTATAGGCAAAACTTTTTTATCAATTTGGGTAGAGTAGGGGAAGGTTTTATCCCCTGTCCCATTGCAGAGATTTCCCTTCAATTTCTGTCCCATATAACCAAACAGGAAGTGAGAGAAAAACCCTGAAAATTAAGGGAATTCCTTGGGGACCACCAGGCCATTAGAACTAGTGTGCCCACTGGAAGATTTCCCCCCTATTACTTTTCTGGGTACAACCCAAAATCTGAGACTTTCTTTTACTTTCACTTTAAATGATAATGGTAAACAGGACAAATAAAGAGTATGAATCTCCATAACCGGGGCACAGACAGCAATAAACTGAAAAGCGTTCTTATCCTTCTCCACACATTCAAAACAAAAACAAAAAAGTTTTGCCTTTAGTTATACTTTAATATATAATTCAAAAATGTTGTGGGCTTAGTTGAGATCCATTGTGTTTATAAAATTTGGAAGAGATGGTATGCAACATTACTTGTATAAACTGTAACGGTAGTAAAGATGGAATTCTGTTTTAATTTTTTGAAAACACCTAAAATGTTTCTGTTCGACCCAATATGGTCTTTGCTTAGGCTTTTCTTTCAAGATAAGCAGCATTCTTGGGAAGAATTTTGTTTATCTTAATTTTGCAGTACAAGAACACAGGTGGAGTCTTCATAGACCCTGGTAATATGCTCCTACCTTCAGGTGATTAGGTATTGGCGAGCGTTTGAGTAAATGCCCTCTGAGCGCTTCTCCCATAACCCTACCCCACTCTGTGAATCCTCAGTTTTTTGCTAGTGTTTTAAGGTGATGGACCTCTTACCCCTTATGGAGAAATCACTCTTTGCTTAATTATTAAATTTTATATTCTGATTCTTCAATCAACTACTTCACTCTCTTTTAATACTACAATAGAAGCAGTGTAACCCTTGAAAAACATTGGGAGCTTATCTGGAGCCCACAAGGTGCTTTGGGCACTGGATATTGCGGGGGTGCTCACCTCGGTACTTTGTAGAATGCGTGTGGTCATCTGCAGAGTGCTATACAGGTTTAGGGCCATTGGCCATCCCTATGGCACCCAGACCCTTCAGGGGGTATGCCCGCTGTGACAAGTGAAGCCTGGACTTTATTTAGGGCCTGGCATCAGGGTCAGGTAAGACATGCACCTGTATCTCTGCCCATAAAATGGGGACTATGTTTGTTTATTTTACAGTGTAAACTTTTCAAACTTGGTGCTAAAACTTAGCCACTCAGAGCTTTGTCTCAGGTGAATGGCCAGGAGTAACATTACATCACAAGTTGCACACTTTAACGCCAGTTATACATAGAGCCTTTTTTTAACATACTCAGATGCTTCCACCCACCTTTTCGCCACAAGGACTTTGCTCCAGAATGGTCTACATTCGGGTCGCTGTGTTCTACTTCCTTACCCTATATTTTGCACCATATTCTGTGAGTACCCCTGAAGGAAAAATACCCTCACCTGTAGTGGAAACCAGGTGAAAGGCAGCCACGGCAAAAACTCAGGCAAACATTTGCTCTGCTGAAAGCCTGCACAAGACACCATGTTTTCTTTACACCAGGGCAGGATGATTTTAATGCCAATCTCTGCACTCGACTCAAATTCCATTCCAGCATGCAACAAGCAGCTTACCTGACAACAAAGGCGGATTTTTCTGCATCTGTGTCACAATTTCTCTGACAACTAATGCCAAGCCCTGTCTCCATTTTCTCTGTTCCTACCTGAGTCAGATCACGATATGACCGGCCTAGAGTAGGAGAACATAGAATGGCACAAAGAGGTCCAAGAGGTAGTGTTAGAGGAGGCCGTGGAAGATTTCTCACTGCCAGACTCTTATATACCTGAAGCTGCAGCTTAAAGGGTCACTAAAGGAAAAAAAATCAGTCATATAATGTACCTGTAGTTTTTTAGTTTCGTTTTTGCATTTAGTTACGTTTTAGCATAGAGCAGTATTGGTTTGAAAACGAAACTAAAATCTCCCAGTGCTGTGGTGATCAGGAAACAGACAACCAGGAAGGGGGGAGAACAGAGGAGAATTACAGCAACATCAGAGCAAAAACGAACAATGAGGACATGAAACCAGGACTGCAGTAAGGTAAAGGAAGCTATTTAGCTAAAAAAAAAATTCCTTTAGTGACCCTTTAACTTAACATGTTTGCTAATGTGAATATGCTCACTTCTGCATTGTTTCAATGGTTTCTCCTCTGTCTTGCCATACCCCTTTTTGTACAGAGAGCTGCATTTTAAAAAAAAAAGACATTCCCTGTTCAAAACAAAATAGAATGGACAATCTATTATGGTTGGGTCTCTCCAGAAGAGATTTTTACTCCTCTGAAGATCATTGCCAAACTCTATCCAGTGGGGAAAGTGTTCATGAGTAAATAGTGGCCCGGATTCAAGAAGCAATTGCGCCTGTGTAACCATAGTTACACAGCGCAATTGCTTACTTGCCCCGGCGTAACGAATGCTCCTGATTCAGGAACCTCGTTACGCCGACTGCAGCCTAAGATATGCGCGGCATAAGGCTCTTATGCCTGCATATCTTAGGCTGCATTCTTGCGATGGCCGCTAGGTGGCGTTCCCGTTGTGCTCAGCGTATAGTATGCAAATTGCATACTAACGCCGATTCACAACGTTACGCGAGCCCTGCGTATGCAGTTTACGTCGTTTCCGTACGGCGTTTTTCGCGTAAGGCTGCCCCTACTATTAGCAGGGGCAGCCAATGTTGCGTATACCCGTCGTTCCCGCATCGCGAAATTTCAAATTTACGTAGTTTGCGTAAGTGATTCGTGAATGTCGCTGGACGCCATTCACGTTCACTTTGAAGCAAATGACGTCCTTGCGACCTCATTTGCCGCAATGCACGTCGGGAAAGTTTCCAGACGGAGCATGCGCTCTACGATAGGCGCGGTAACGCGCCTAATTTAAATGATTCCCGCCCCCTACGGGATCATTTAAATTGCGCACACTTACGCCGGGCATTTTGCCGGCGCGCCCACGCAAATGACGGAGCTACTGCTCCGTGAATCAAGGGCAGCGCAGTCAATTTGCGGGGGCGCAGGGCAAAAACGTTGCCCTGCGCCTCCGTAAAAAAAGCGCAAATCTACCTGAATCCAGCCCAGTCTGTTTCTGTAGTTGATCCTGTCATCAGTTTTAAGTAAACACTCACTGTACCATTTGAAGATGTTACTTCATTCAGAGGTATGGATAAAAAGTTTGAGTCCCTCTTAACCACTTCCCGACCGCCGCATGTACATATACGTCGGCAGAATGGCACGTACAGGCACATTGGCGTACCTGTACGTCCCTGCCTAGACGTGGGTCGGGTTCCCTCGGGGAGCGATCCGGGACGATGGCGCGGCTATTTGTTTATATCCGCTCCGTCGCGATCGCTCCCTGGAGCTGAAGAACGGGGAGAGCCGTATGTAAACACGGCTTCACCGTGCTTCACTATGGTGCTGCATCGATCGAGTGATCCCCTTTATAGGGGAGACTCGATCGATGACGTCATTCCTACAGCCACACCCCCCTACAGTTGTAAACACACACTAAGTGTACACTAAATCCGACAGCGCCACCTGTGGTTAACTCCCAAACTGCAACTGTCATTTTCACAATAAAGAATGCAATTTAAATGCATTTTTTGCTGTGAAAATGACAATGGTCCCAAAAATGTGTCAAAATTGTCCGAAGTGTCCGCCATAATGTCGCAGTCACGAAAAAAATCGCTGATCGCCGCCATTAGTAGTAAAAAAAAAAAAATTAATAAAAATGCAATAAAACTATCCCCTATTTTGTAAACGCTATACATTTTGCGCAAACCAATCGATAAACGTTTATTGCGATTTTTTTTTACCAAAAATAGGTACAAGAATACGTATCGGCCTAAACTGAGGAAAAAAACATTTTTTATATATGTTTTTGGGGGATATTTATTATAGCAAAAAGTAAAAAATATTGCATTTTTTTCAAAATTGTCGCTCTATTTTTGTTTATAGCGCAAAAAATAAAAACCGCCGAGGTGATCAAATACCACCAAAAGAAAGCTCTATTTGTGGGGAAAAAAGGATGCCAATTTTGTTTGGGAGCCACGTCGCATGACCGCGCAATTGTCTGTTAAAGCGACGCATTCCCGAACTGTAAAAACACCTTGGGTCTTTAGACAGCATATTGGTCCGGTCCTTAAGTGGTTAAAGACTCTCTTTACACTTGCAGGGCCAGCTGTTGCTGTGATTTGTCTGTCATACTGCAGCTAACTGGACTAGGGCAACAAACAACCAACATGATCCTGTATGCCGGGTCTGTGCCCTAACTGGGCAACTACAGCAAATAACTTCTGCTCTGCTCTTTTATGTGTGTGGATGGCCTAGAAAAAATAAATACACACATTGCTAGAATGAGTCTAATCTCCATTAACATTTGCAGAATCTTGGGGCTCAAAGCCCGAACAATCTTTTCTGTTTCAAATGTTTTATTGAATTTTATAATTATCAACAAAATTCCATTAATAATAATATAATAGAAATAGATATTCCATTAACAGAACATGTAATAAAAGGTGTAAGCATTCAGGAAAGTAACTCTTATAAATGTAAATTAAAATAGATAGCCTAGCGGATTGTAGGATAAGATTATGTAACATGAAGTGTCATAAGCATAGATTCATGGCAGCTATTTGACGACAAGTACAGTAGGTGAACCCGATTTTGTGTCAATCTCGCTCTCTTTCTCGGCGAGATTGAGCACCTACGAGCCCCATCGCGGGAGCCAGCGCCGAGCTGGCTTGCCGCGATGGAGACAGAGCCGTCATAGAAGCGACGGGAGATCCGACTTGGATTCCCGCCAATTCTACACGCGTGCGGCGTTTGTTATGAATCCTGAGGGGGAAGTCCCCGCCGGATTTTAAATAAAAATCCGGCATGGGTCCCCCCCTCAGGAGCATACCAGGCCCTTAGGTCTGTTATGGGTTGTAAGGAGAGCCCCCCTACGCCGAAAAAAACGGCGTAGGGGGTCCCCCTACAATCCATACCAGACCCGTATCCAAAGCACGCTACCCGGCCAGCCAGGAAGGGAGTGGGGACGAGCGAGCGCCCCCCCCCCCTCCTGAGCCGTACCAGGCTGCATGCCCTCAACATGGGGGGGGTTGGGTGCTCTGGGGCAGGGGGGCGCACTGCGGCCCCCCACCTCAGAGCACCCTGTCCCCATGTTGATGAGGACAGGGCCCCTTCCCGACAACCCTGGCCGTTGGTTGTCGGGGTATGCGGGCGGGAGGCTTATCGGAATCTGAGAGCCCCCTTTAATAAGGGGGCCCCCAGATACCGGCCCCCCCACCCTAAGTGAATGAGTATGGGGTACATCGTACCCCTACCCATTCACCTGCAAGAAAAGTGGTAAAAACACAAATAAACCACACAGTGTATTAAAATATTTTATTTTTCTGCTCCGGAGGCCGCCCCCTGTCTTCTTTATTAGCTCTTTTACCAGGGGGGGCTTCTTCTTTGACGTCTTCGGGTGGGTGGGGGCCGCCGTCTGGTTCTCTTCCACCGCCGGGGGGGGTGGCTTTTAAAAGCCCCCACCCCCCCGGCGGGTTTCCTCCGGCGTCTTCGGCGGGGCTCTTCTTCTTCCGCTATCCCGACGGGTCTTCTCCGCTATCCGGGGGGTCTCGCCGCTGTTGACTCGTCGCACCCCGGTTCTTCGTCTCGCAGTCCGGTCCCTTCTTCCGTGCTGTACGTCTTCTTCCGCGCTGTGACGTCATGTTCTTCACTTCTCTTCTTCTCCCGATGTTGTCTCGCCGGTCCTCCTCGCTGAAATGACGGATGCGCGCCTTGCATCGGACCTATATAGGCCTCACAGTCCCATCATGCTCTGTACCTACCCATGTGATACCTACCACGTGGTAGGTATCACATGGGTAGGTACAGAGCATGATGGGACTGTGAGGCCTATATAGGTCCGATGCAAGGCGCGCATCCGTCATTTCAGCGAGGAGGACCGGCGAGTCAACATCGGGAGAAGAAGAGAAGTGAAGAACATGACGTCACAGCGCGGAAGAAGACGTACAGCACGGAAGAAGGGACCGGACTGCGAGACGAAGAACCGGGGTGCGACGAGTCAACAGCGGAGAGCGGCGAGACCCCCCGGATAGCGGAGAAGACCCGTCGGGATAGCGGAAGAAGAAGAGCCCCGCCGAAGACGCCGGAGGAAACCCGCCGGGGGGGTGGGGGCTTTTTTAAAAGCCACCCCCCCCGGCGGTGGAAGAGAACCAGACGGCGGCCCCCACCCACCCGAAGACGTCAAAGAAGAAGCCCCCCCTGGTAAAAGAGCTAATAAAGAAGACAGGGGGCGGCCTCCGGAGCAGAAAAATAAAATATTTTAATACACTGTGTGGTTTATTTGTGTTTTTACCACTTTTCTTGCAGGTGAATGGGTAGGGGTACGATGTACCCCATACTCATTCACTTAGGGTGGGGGGGCCGGTATCTGGGGGCCCCCTTATTAAAGGGGGCTCCCAGATTCCGATAAGCCTCCCGCCCGCATACCCCGACAACCAACGGCCAGGGTTGTCGGGAAGGGGCCCTGTCCTCATCAACATGGGGACAGGGTGCTCTGAGGTGGGGGGCCGCAGTGCGCCCCCCTGCCCCAGAGCACCCAACCCCCCCATGTTGAGGGCATGCAGCCTGGTACGGCTCAGGAGGGGGGGGGCGCTCGCTCGTCCCCACTCCCTTCCTGGCTGGCCGGGTAGCGTGCTTTGGATACGGGTCTGGTATGGATTGTAGGGGGACCCCCTACGCCGTTTTTTTCGGCGTAGGGGGCTCTCCTTACAACCCATAACAGACCTAAGGGCCCGGTATGCTCCTGAGGGGGGGACCCATGCCGGATTTTTATTTAAAATCCGGCGGGGACTTCCCCCTCAGGATTCATAATAAACGCCGCACACGTGTAGAATTGGCGGGAATCCAAGTCGGATCTCCCGTCGCTTCTATGACGCGCTTGCTGGGATGTGCTGTCACTATTCCAGTGAGTGTGAGATGTCGGCGAGATCTCGGCACCCTGTCGCTGAGTATCAGCGCGACGCTGTCCTGCTAAAAGCACAATATCACAAACACCTACTGTAATTGAGAAATTTAATTGATTATAATAATATAATAATATATCGTATATATCGACGTATAACACGCACAGACGTATAACACGCACCCAAACTTTAGGAGGGAAGTTTCAGGAAAAAAAGTTTCCACAGCCCCCTGCATATAACACGCAGGCACAGTTTACCCTCTATTTTCAGGGTAAAAAAGTGAGTGTTATACGCCAATAAATACAGTAATTGTCATCTATGAAGAGAATAGAATTGAATGATCCTATAACGAAATATAAAGTTAATGTGTTGTAGAATAGCTGGGGGAATAAATTAGGCTAAGCCAGGGTCAAGTTACTTCTCTTCGCTTTATATGGTTCGAAGGTCAAAAATCCCAACCATTCAAAGCATCTTCTATTACAGTGGGTATATCAGATAATTATCAAGAATAAACATAGTAGCGGGGATAGGGCACCGAGGGGAGAGAGAAAGAAATGTCCAGGGGGACCAATGGTTAGAGAATCAGGTGAAGGTAATCATAGTAGCGGGGTAGATATTATAATCTCTCAGGGAGAAATTGGTGAACAGTCCAAACCAGGGGGTAAATAGTGTTTATTCCAAGGTCTTCATAAGGATTCAAAATTAGAAACTTTATTGAGTAGTATAGCTTCAGTTTTAGCATGTATCATAGATGGTGTGACTCTTTGTTTGACTCTTTGCAGAGTTTGATTTCCACACTTTTGCTACAGTTTGTTTAGCTTCCGTGGTTATAAAAATAATTAATTTGAATTGGCGGTGTGTTATGATTTGAGGTTTTCTGTTCAGAAGTGCTACTAAGGGATTGGGTTTAAGGGTTATAGTGAACATAGTAGAAAGAATTTTGAAGATTTCTGACCAAAAGGAGCTTACTATGGGACACTCCCACCATATATGTACATGTGAACCCAGAGTAGTACAGCTTCAAAAACAGTGAGAGGGATATTGGGGAGAAAATGTGGATATTCTGGATGGGACCACATACCATCTAGTTAGCACCTTATAGTTTGTTTCGAGAGCCACTATATTTGGTGTGGCTGATTTAGTTGTTTGCCAAATTTGAGACCAGTCTAGTTCATTTGGTTGAAGATAAAGATCAGTTTCCTATTTGGTTGTGTATGTTGGAGGAGAAGTGGTTACACGAGAGAGTAATTGTTCATATATGGCAGAAATAAGTCCACGTCTATCGGGGTCAGATTTGCCAGCAATTTCAAAGACCATGAAGTCAGGAGTTTGTGTGTCAGTGGGTTTGTTGTGTTCCAAAAAAATGTGAATTTGGAGATATCAAAAGGTCTCTGTGGATGAGAGGGAACATGTTTTGCATAAGTCTGGAAATGGTATGATATTTTGAGAATTAAATAAATGATGAACTCTAATTAAACCTACATTTGACCACGCTAAAAAATGATTTGGGAAGGAACAGGCTGGGTAGAAATAAGGGTTACGCAAGAATGAGAGGAGTGGATTATGTTTTGGATATGAGTGCAAATCTGGTTTTCAATCTGAATGGAATGGAATCTTAAATGAAAAGGCTGTGTTTGGTAATAGGATTTGTGATTTTCTTCCGCTGTGTAGAAGTTAACCATAGTAAATTTGCAATAGAAAGAGGGTCACAGTCGATTGACTTCAATGATACTCATAATGGAATTTCCTTTGTAGTGTGATATTTGGGTAATTGTGCTAGTTGTGCTGCGTAATGATATTTGGTGAAATATGGCACACGAAGACCGCCTCTAATACGGGGGGAATACAAGGTTAATTTGGGTAAACAAGATTTGAGTAAGCCCCAAATTAATTGGTTGTGTTTTTTTTTTTTTTTTTTTTTTTAAATAGGTAGAAAATGTGAAGCGATTGTTATGGGTAGTACTCTAAAGAGGTATAAAAGTTTAGGGAGGATAGACATTTTGATCACTGTTAT